>NC_092244.1:9863881-9961381 GCF_036320965.1 Panulirus ornatus | reverse complement strand
GAGAACGTGCTTATGAAACGAGTTGTTGCCGTCCTGGACAGAGAGGTGCCTCCGGGCACCAGCGCTGTGGTTAAAAAAAAAAGAGAAATAATTTTCCTCAGCAAGCTCTTGGTACTTAGCAAATCTCTTCCAAGTGTAAATATTGACTTCATCTTTTTTCTCCTTTTTTTTTTTTTTCCTCATCGTCTCGCAGGGATATGTTTACGTAAGAACATTATATGCATTCTGCTTCACTGTATCTTTACATTGCATACCACGGTTGCGTTTGTGACACCCGCTGAAGAATGATATCTTGGCCCCACTGCAAAATGATAGACAGCTTTTTGATTGTCTCTTGTGATGGGAATCGTGTCTGTCTGTGTGATGACGATGTGTTATTACTGTTCGTGTGTCACGAGAGAGAGAGAGAGAGAGAGAGAGAGAGAGAGAGAGAGAGAGAGAGAGAGAGAGAGAGAGAGAAGCTGGACACTCGCGTTGCCCCCCGTCTCTTATTAATCACATAAATACGCCTGTCGAGACAGAAGATTCGATGAGGCGAGTCTCACTCAGCCTCTGTCTCTGCCTTTCGAGACAGAGAGCTCGAGACAGTTCGACCAGGTGTGTCCCAGGCTCTGTGTTAATGCCGTACAATTAGTGCTTTATGGAAGTCTGTCGCAATTTAGAACTCTATGAAGCTCTGTAATGTTTTCCATTTTGGATTTAGTTATCTAATTTTTTTGTGGCATGATACACCTCCATTTGATATTCTACTATTAAGATTTTTTTTTATAACCTTTGTCACAAACTCTGGTGAGTTTTAGAGTCGATCTTTTCACTCTATCGTCTCCAGGCACCGGGTAATTCCGCCCTGTAGAGTCGGGAACGTAATATAGTGTGTGATATTAACATTTGCTAATCTGATATTATGCCTCTCATGGCTATATTAGTCCCAGCTATGTTAATTACCACGTGTTAATTGTATCCTCTGAGCTGTTCTGTAATCCCCTGCCGTTTAATGAGTGTGTGTGTGCCTCGTGAGTCTGGGGTCATTTGTACAGTAGGAACATTGCCTTGTGATTTCGAAGCATCTGTTTCTTCGTACTTTTTTGTTGTGTGTGTGTGTGTGTGTGTGTGTGTGTGTGTGTGTGTGTGATGCTGGGAGAGTGTGTAACACTCGTGTTGCCCCGTCTCTTAACCTTGTATGCATATGCCATGTCTTTACTACTATGTGTGTATGTATACACGTATACAAAAACCGAAGGTAGTTAGGTACCCATGTATTGACCAGTGCTGAGGGAAGGGTGGACACCTGTAGAGGCCGACTGCTACGCCCAGGATTCGAACCCATGCGGGCACGACCTCGGGCAGGGCCCCTGCTGACGTAGATTCATCGTGACTTAATCTGATGTGGTTGTATTTTGCTTCTGAACTCAAAAATGCGAAAGAAAAATGGTGATAAAGTTTACTCCCCCTCCCACATAAACTCTTACTGTGTATACTTCATACCTCTCCATTCTCTCCTGCTCTTACTTTATCCTTACACCCTCCTGTCTTTTCTTCTCTCGTGAAGTCATGAATAAGAGCAGAAATAATTTATTTTTTGAAAAAGCAATGAGAAATGAGTTCGGAACTCCAGGTCAGCAGAAACTGCCATGGATTTTTCAAACAAGAGTTGTGCCGGATTAGTTATGTGGAAGATGAGGGATTGGGAGCAGATTGGTGGATGAGACAGAGGAGAAAATCATTGAGGAGAGAGAGAGAGAGAGAGAGAGAGAGAGAGAGAGAGAGAGAGAGAGAGAGAGAGAGAGAGAGAGAGAGAGAGAGATTGGAATGAATGCAAAGGAAGAGGTACTGGGTGAGGAGACGTGGTCGGGTGTGTTGATGTGAAGTAAGAGACTGGATGAGGGTATGTGTTCGTGAGAGGTGAGGGGGTTAGGTGAAGGACCGCATTGCTGTTGGTGAGAGGATTGGAGGAAGTGTAGTGTGCTGGTGAAAGAATGAGGTGATGGAGTGCGTTGGCGAGTGGACTGGATGAGAGAGAGTGCGTTGGTGGGTAGATGGATGAGGGAGCGTGTTGGTGAGAGGACTGGGTTAGGGAGTGTACTAGTGAGAGTTTGAAATACATGCTGAAGTAAGTTGAGATTGATGATGGTGACTCTCCCGTATTCAGGGTATTCACTTAACACCTTATAGATATTTGCGTGACTTACTTTACGAGAGATTTTGTCTTATATGTATTTTCCCCGTGACGTGATGACTCTACTGAAGCATCCCCAACATTCTATATTTCATTTTACTCTTTACGTCGCCCTTGTTAGACGAAGTTCTTCCTTCCCTTTCTCTGTATTGGGCCATCTCTCCTTTCTTACCTTTCTTCTTATTCTATCTCCTCTCTTATCATATGCTTCCCTCAGTTCTTCCTTAATCTTTCATGCTTCAAACACTCATCCTCCATCCATCCTTGCAATTTACCTTTTTCTCTTTTAGTGAGTTTCATTGTCTGTGCTTCCTTCATTATCTTTCTATTCCTTTTGCATATATTTGTGTTTCTCTCCCATTTTCTATGCTGTTATCTTCGCCCTCTTCCTCAAACCATCCCTCTATCCTGCATTGTTTGAAGCCACCCTCCTCTCCTGCACTGTTATCTGGCTCTCCCCCTTCCTTCACATTCTTGGGAATCTCTCGCTTCCTCGAAACTCTTTTCCTCTCATGCCTCAAATTGTGCCTCAGAGGAACCGGCTCGTACTTCAGCCCTTCCTGCCAGAAACTTCCCCTGAATCACGGGGAATAAGGACCCCCCTCGCCTTACCTTCCAGAAGCTCGTTACTTCCCCAAGACTTGCTACTTTCCAGGTATTTGTCACTTTCCAGAGACTTTTTACGTTCCAGACTTCGCTCTCTATAGACTTGGCTCTTTCCAGGCTTCATTTTTTAAAGATTTGTTACCTTCCAGTAACTTGGTAGTTTCCAGAGTTTATTTTTCAAAAATTCTTTACTTTTCTAAGACTTGATACTTTTCAGAGTCGTCGCTATCCAGGAACATGGTACTTTTTAGACTGCCCTTTCCATAGACTTCGAACTTTCCGGACTTGACTTCCCAGAAACTTGGTATTTTCCAGTGTTTTCTTTTCTGAGACTTTCTAAACTTCACTTTCCAAAGACATGATACATTCCAGACTTCACTTTCCAGAGACTTAGGACTTTCCAGATTCGTCGCTTTCCAGAGTCTTGATACTTTTTAGACATCATATAACCAGACACCCATGCCAGGAAAGTAGTTCCCATATAGACTTCCTTGAAGTACTCCTCACTTGCTAGATTTGAAAAACCTCCTCGTTATCATTTGTATTTTTTGTTTATTGTATTTATTTATCTGTCAGTTTACTGTCATTGTTATTGTTCTGGATAATGCGTCAAAAGTTCTGTGGAAAAAAAGTGTTGTTGTTTTAGCTTCGTTCAAAGATCCAGTTTGTGTTTTAAAACCTGTTACAATCTCTCTCTCTCTCTCTCTCTCTCTCTCTCTCTCTCTCTCTCTCTCTCTCTCTCTCTCTCTCTCTCTCTCCCTCTCTCTCAGAACGGGATCCTTCTTCCCTGCCCATTCGCTCAACACACTACTCATCTGTGTCCACCGCCAGACAACTCTTCCATCATATTTTCCTGGTTGGTGGACGCCAGTGCCAAATAAGTCGCGTCTCTAGAGTTTTCCCCTCCCTATTAGTCTCCTACTTTTCCTCTGTGATTCTGGAACAAATAATGTGTTCAGAATGAATAACTTAAAACCCTCCAGCCCACCGGTACACTGTACCTCCTGCGGTGCGAGGACTCTGTTGGCATCACACCGACATATGCTCAAAATGATATAGAGTAGACTCATAATGCTGGAAATGAGAGATCGAATCATACTACTCAAAATGAGAGAGTAGACCCATACTACTCAGAATGAGAGAGTAGACCCATACGACTCAAAATGAGAGAGTAGACCCATACTACTCAAAATGATAGTCTCACACTGCAGCAGTATTGGCTTCACCCACGTCTGGAGGATCTTGTGCGAGACCTGCTTCTGAGTTCCAGTTCTCCATACCAACATTCCTGGCTTTCGAGGCTAATATTTCCACCTGTAGAGCGCCACTTGGAGGTCACTTAGCCCGCCTCTTTTTCCCAAATCTCTTCCTTCTTTCAGAGACCCAAGTGTCCAATAACGTTGCCACTGGATCTTTCCTTATCTCTTGACTATAATTTGTATCACTCTTTCCGCCTGGGAGGCCGAGAAGGTGCTTAATGGACCGTAAACTTGTTGCTTACCTCGCGGACCCAGAATCTCCCTCACAAGCTTTCCCCGAAGGTTGGATCAACTCCTCTCTCATCTTGTACTGTTGCCCTGTGCCTCTGTGTGTATGTGTATGTGTATGTGTGTGTGTGTTTGTGTCAAAACCGAGCCTCCCTTTAAATCCACAGTGCCATACAAACTTGTGTTAGGTAATACGTGCAAAGACGTAAGAGTGAATACATTATTCTGACACGAGACTGGTACAGACCACCGTCTTTTTATGGTGCGCCTGACACCGGGCCAAAGTTTTTAAATTTCCTCTCGCTCTGTGGGAGAGAGTAGAGAGGGTAAGAGGTGAGAGAAGCGAAAATATATAGATAGAAAGAAATGTCCATTTATAGATGACGGAAATAAAGGAGACTAAGAGGAGAAAATTAGGTATGTAACTGGCTGAAAGAGGAATATGCATGACTGAGAGACTGAGTGATTAATTCATTCAATGAAATAAAAGATGAAGTACAGAAGGGGAGCAGTATGGGTTTCTAGCTATAGGTGTTAGTGTGTGATCCACCCCAGCGGCCCTCCACTTGCTGAACCCCTCTGTGTACCCCCACTCACTCTTTCCTCTCCCCTCACTAACTCTTTCCTTCTCTCCCCAGTCAGTCTATTCTCTCCCCCATTCATTCGCAACAGCTCTCCCACCACCCCTCATTTCCACCCCTCTCACCATATCCCTCGCCTTCCTTTCCCACAATCAGATCCTTCAGTATCCTAGCACTTCCCAGCGACGGCTGAGACGCGGATCCTTCACTCCCTCCCATCCTGATATTTGTGTCGGCTGATCCAAGACTTGAGAGTAATCGTCTTTAGTCACCCTATTGCTGCTCTCTCTCTCTCTCTCTCTCTCTCTCTCTCTCTCTCTCTCTCTCTCTCTCTCTCTCTCTCTCTCTCTCTCTCTCTCTCTCTCTATGTGTTTCTCTTTCTTATGCAGACTCATGATGATCTGAAATATTCTTTTTTTTCTTTTAGTTTAGTTGATATACATCGGAGGATATTTAAGGTATGATTAATTCGTGCCTGTTACAGATCAAATGTTACCTGGACGAATGGTTTCATATATATGAAAGGGGGAAATGATAATCTCTTTTTATGCTTCCATATGTAAAGAAACACAGAGGTACCTTTTAGATGTCAGGGAAAAGCTGTCGATCCTATCACAAGTATAAGTTGCTTTTGAAACCCTGGAGATAGTGCAGTGGTAATAGAACGCAGTTGTTTTAAGTCCTGCTGCATGATTTATTTTTACGAGTTAGTTTGGCCATTTAAAAGCAGTTTGGCCTTTAATTTACTCAAGTAATTTAACGCTGGGGGAAATTTTTGCATCTGCTGGACTGTGAAATGCTTCGCTGCCTTCGTGTTGTTGTTTTTTTGTGGTGGATGGGAAGGAGGTGAACCCCCCAAAGGCACTTGGTCTATTGGTTAAGCGGAATGTTCCGGATACGAGTGAGCGGCCGGATTTCAAACGGATACTCGCTGAAAGCTCGCGGTTGATTGGCTGGGTAGAATACGAGCTTTTGATAGATAAAACGAATATCGAATACGTGAGTGAGCGCTGTTTGGTGATTGGGTGAATAGGAAATGAGCTGATAACTGACCGTATTCTAAGAGATGATGCCTTTGTGTGATGGACCTGATAGACAACGACCTTATGTCTCTCTGAATCGAGCCTTTTAAGTGGACGGTCATTGGTGATTGACTGATCGGCTGGAATATCCACAGGTACTGCATGAAAACGCTTGCCTGAGTGGCCGCATGAGAGCAAGTTAGTGTATGGTTGAATTTTGACAGAATACATCAGAGAAAGTGGTTCATTGAACAGAAAACGAGATGCTCCCGCATTAGTCACGTTTCAACGTCACAGGTCATTTCTATTATAGTTAGAATGAAATGTGTAATATATTTTTATCTGATATCTTCATGGCCGCTTGATGGCACTGGGATTCGAATGGAGGATTTTGTTTGCAATTTGAAGTCCAAGGATGTACCGGCGAGAATTTTTTTTCCTTTCTCGCACGTTCACTGTAAATCATCAGTGGTTTACTGGCTAGTTAGATTGTTTGTTATGGATGCTGACCATAAACTTCGCGTTGACTGAACACACACACAAAAAAGCAAAGTTTTGATTGGTTGAAACTCGGCGGGGTACCGTATGAAAGCTGGTTTTTAATTCGTGGAGTTGTAAAGCTAGTTGTTGGTTCGTCAGCCTCAGCTGGGGCACTGATTGGTTGGGTGGAAAAAGGTAAGGGGAAGATATGATGCTATGGAACAAGTCAGCAGATCGCAGAATGACATATCGAGGCACTTAATGGAACACATCGGTGCCACATGGGTCGTGAGAGAGAGTGTATTTGCGATGGTTGAATGATCCTCAACACCTGAAGGAGGCGTTTTAAAGATGGTTTTGGTTGGTGGATGTATAACCTGACGCCGACAGCTAAGCTCGATGACCCCATGGCAGTTGACAGGCCCGAAGCCCGAACCACCAACTGACCACTGAGGTACGGGATGGCAAGGAATACCCCATCGTCAGTATACCGCCGAAGAGACTAACCTGTAGGAGGCATTTTTTTTTAAGCCCCGGCTGTCACAGAGGGGTTAGCGGCGAGCCCAGGGGGATATATATCCCTGGCTCGACACTGTGATCGAACGTGTGTGTGTCTTCGAGTTGTGAGCGTTGATGCCCTCCAGCCCTCTGGTCCACGGCCTATACAGTTCCTGGACTCCATACCAGTTAGCTTCGGATAGCTGACTCACTCACTTGGCCCTGACAACTTGATGGGATTTGGTCATGCCGCTGAGGTTAAGAGCCTCTCTATAGCCTCCTATTTGCCTACATCTCATTACCGATGCGAGGACCTGAATACTGATTGGTTATTTGAACCGACGGTTCCCCTGTTTGATCACCGGTGCATATATCTAGGTCCTGATTGGCTGGTTGACCTGTGAGACGCGTCCAGGGAACATGATTGGTTGCATGACATCTGAGACGCATTCTTGGGCCACCCGATTGGCTTTTTTAAGAGACGGATTCTGGTTGGCTGTTTTACTCCTGAGGTATCTTTATGATTCCCGATTGGGCATTTGCGATCGATACGTTGGTGCCTTCCATCAACAATTTTGTTTTTTCTTTTTCTCGTATTCATGCGATTGTTGTTAAATCCCTTCTTTAACGTAACGACAGACTGAGCGAACATCATGAAAGGAAAATCGATTTTGGTCTTCTGGTGATAACGACGAAGCCAAGACCTAATTCTAAACATTGGCTCGACTGAAAACAGCTGAAATGTGACTCATTGGTTCTGTAGAGAAGCCAAGCGAAAAGGAAAGACCAAAAAAGAAATCGACCGTTCTGATATGCTATCTGGTGGAGGGTCGTCATCAGAGAACCTCCATTTACTTCATGGTTTCTCTGCTATATACATACATATACCTTACGGTGGTCTGGGAGGTCTCGTAACACCACAGTTGGGTCTGGGACCAAGCTCTGGTGTTTTCCCTGTCAATCTGATATAAAATAAAGTTTTTGAAATGAAAAAAAACATAACAAGAATAACACTGTTTGTATATCAAGTTCCAACGTAATTTTTTTTTCTTCTTTGAAAGAGGGTCAATGCGTGTATCCGTCAAAGAAAACCAGGTACGTGAGTTGGAGCAAAACTCATTAAGCCTTGTAATTTTTTGTTCTGAAATCATATATTTCCAATGGAGAAATCAAGTGATAATATCTTACCAGATGATAAGATGCTTGACATCACGTGCTCATAATCATGATAATTCTAGATATTTTACGTCATTTTCGAGATCCTTTGATTGAACCTTTTGACGGGTTCGAAGCATAGAATTAAAGTGGTTTTGTAGGAAGCCTTCCATAAACATCTCTATTTCACAAGTTGGAAGATTTTTTTGATTTTTTTTCTGATATTTTTTTTGTTTAGAAATGTATTAGTTTTTTATGGGTGGTATTAATGTTATCTGCTTAATCCTTGCGCACACAGAAACACTGGTATATGTATGTATGTATGTATGTATGTATGTATGTATGTATGTATATGCTTTCGATGCATTACACATGACACGGAGAGAACAGATATGAGCGAATGTGGCCTTTCTTCGTCTGTTCCTGGCGTTACCTCGCGAACACGGGAAAAAGCGTTCAAGTATAGAAAAAAAAATGTGTGTAGAGAAGAGAGAGAGAGAGAGAGAGAGAGAGAGAGAGAGAGAGAGAGAGAGAGAGAGAGAGAGAGGAAGGGAGGGAGAGTATTACAATGATATTACCCTGTCTCTTAACCTTATCTACTACATACACACTCCAGCTTACGTGAGATACCCATTCAGCGACTAGCCCTAAAAGGAGGATGAACAGCTGGGTTGACTGTGAGCCAGGTGCGTGCGCCTGTACCTGTCTGTTTAGAACGTAGGTCACATCGCGTACCTTACGTTGGTGCTTCAGGGTCATCATGGACGAAACTGCTTCGTCCTAGTGTCCACTACGGCCAGGGGGCGGGGTCTGGAACTTCTTACATCCCGGCCGTCCAGGTACAGTACACTCTGTACGTCTGTCCCAATGTGTGTGTCATGAGGCTCCATGGCGTTGTCTGTGGTGAGGTGAACGGCCTCGGCTTCCGGCAGTGGGAGGAACTGTCGTAGTGATGCTGATGGGAAGTGTTTGTGTGTGTGTGTGTGTGTGTGCAAAAACTTTTCTTATGACCATTTGAAAGACTCACACGTAACGTCGTCGCCTCTCATAAGCCCTAGCATCACCTGAGGCATACTTCCCGCAAAGCAGGAGTTCCCGTGCCGACTCCCCACGTGCCTTATAACACCTCGCCTCTCCCCCTGCCACCTTCCTCCCTGCACGGGGAGATGGCCTCCCCTCCCACACTTCGTGAGACCAAATGTCTCTACTCTTGTACCGCAGCGTGGCTTCCACACAGACCACCTCCACCCACGCGTCCGCTATCTCCTTCACCCGTTCCTCCCAACATTTTCTCCTCCCGTATCTCGCCCGACCACCGACCAGAACCCATTTAGAACCCTACATCTGTCACCCAGGTGGAGGAGGAGACCCCCGCGAAAATACGGTCCACGGAAAATGAGAAGTCAGAATAACTACCAGGCCGCTTGTCGAGGCGAAAGAAAACGTTCCGGGAGTTTTAAAAGTGTTTTTTAAGAGTGGAGTTCACGAGCGGGTAATAGCATTAATAGCGAGTTATTTACATGTAAGTTGTTCAGGGAGAGGGCAAATGGGGGTATCTCCCAAGGCTATGAGGAGCTTATAGTGAAATAAAAGCAGGGTTTTATGGCGTTCCCTGACGCGTTTGTTCAGTCTGCGTCCAAACCTTTCGTCTGTTTTTCTGATCGTGCTCGTCGCAGTAGGTATTGCATGAGGATTGACGGCAACAGTGTGTGTGTGTGTGTGTGTGTGTGGGTGTGTGTAATCGTGAATTTAACCCCCCCATGATGTTGGCGTGATGTGCTGAGGAAGTACGTTCTTGATGTACACTCAGTACCCACAGTTGTACGTTCTTGCCACAGTCTCAGAACCAAACACTATTCACACTTTTTGTTGATACTCAATATGAGTGTGCAGTGAATACAATAAGGCCCATATTTCACTGCCCATGTTTCACTGTACGAGTTAGAGATGTACTTAACGTACTAGAACATCAGACGTTTCTTTAGCGCATTGAATCAATCATGTTAAAGAAAAAATAGACGAGTTTTAAGGGCGTGGTTTTACTGAGGAAATCATGAAAATGATCTGGGAAAATATTTCACACAAGCCACTTAGTAGTTTACCAGGTACACACTACAGTAAATCGTCTTTACCCTACATTTTTTGGCTGAAGTTGTATGAGGGACAGGACGAGATGCATATTACAATATGTACCTTTTCAGTGGCATGGAAACTGAAAAATTAACTTGTAAGGAAGTAGATAAAAGAATCATGGAATGGAAAGAGATGTATTTTTTTTCTGTAAATACTCGTATGTTTATTGTAATTCACATGAGTGCAACACCTTGTGCGTGTAGAACATCGTCAGAGAAGCGCTTTAGAAAACGTACTTAAGCATTTGAAGGAGAAAATCGAAATTTTTAGGAAAATATCCTGGAATTTAGAGGAAAATGAAAAAAAAAAAAAAGAATGTGGTCTTTTCGTTTTTGATTTTCGAACAACTAATTTTTTATCCCGGACGGCACAGTTATTTCAGAAAACTTCATATACCTACAATAAACGTTATTCCATTGAAAATATGTAAGCAACTTTGAAATATCTTCACACTCAAAATCTCAGACTAAACACAAAACAGCAGGTGTTATATACATCAGAATAATGCAGAATACATAGACCATTGTAAATAACAATTTCAGACGACCCAAAATTATTACCCAGCACTAAAACAACTTCCTCATAAACCCCCTCTCAAAAATCTTACCCTAAACACCAGGAAATAGGGGGAGAAACCTACTCTCATAAATCTAGGGTGAAAATAAGAATGATGAGGAGAAAGCTCATAGCTTAAGGGATTCCTGGGGTAAATATTTTATGGTTAATATGTAGATAAGAACAGATGGCTTGAGCCTAGAGTTGACACGTTGGTGAGAGGGAGAGGAAAGTAGAGATTGAGGGAGCAAGGGGATGGAGGGGTTGAAGAACACTAGGGATGGAAAAGAGAGAAAGATAAAAAAAAAGGAGATACGTATAAAAGTTAGATAAAGCAAGGGAGGTAAAGATATACGAGGAGATGGAGATGGTAAGAGGTGTGAAAATAGGGAGACATAGTGAGACGAAAACGTTGTAAAGGGGGAAGAGGAAGCGGAGAGGAAGGAATATATAGATGAAAGAAGAGAGAGGTTGGGAGAAGAATGTACGTCATTCCTTAGGTGTTGCATGTCTCATATTTCTGGACTCGCTGTTATATATATATACCAGCCTCGCGTCTTTCTGTCTGTCTCTCTCTCTCTCTCTCTCTCTCTCTCTCTCTCTCTCTCTCTCTCTCTCTCTCTCTCTCTCTCTCTCTCTCTATGTGTGTGTGTGTGTGTGTGTGTGTGTGTTTGTATGTATGTATACATACATACCCACGTCCCTGAGCGTAGAATTATTACATGTTTTCGTTTTCAAAGTCCGTTATTTCGACATTCGTGTTTACAACCACCAAAAGTTGCCAGCTAATGCAGTGTACAGAAGATTCTGTGATGGGCATTTATATTCCTCTTCCAGTTGGTTGTGAAGTGTATCTGGTTAATAATAGGGTCTCATGGTCGCATCCCTGCTTCAGGGCCGTACCCCAGCCTCAGGGCCGTTCCACAGTGTCAGGGATCACGTCCCCAGCATCAGGGGTCAGGGATTTTGGTGGCTGTACAGTTATCGATGCCCAATCCTAGATGAACATCACTTGTAAGATCTACTTCCTCCGTATCCTCACCTTCCATTGTTGTTTCCTCCTCCTCCTCTCCTCCTCTTCCTTCTCCTCTTCCTCCTCCTCCTCCTCCTCTTCCTCCTCCTCCTTCTCCTCCTAGTCTCATTCATTTCATCTGCATCTTTTTCTTTGAATTATTTTTTTTTCCCCATGAACCACAACTCCATCGTTATCTTCACGTCCAATCACGACCCCTGGCTTCCCAGAGCATCTCTGGTGGACAGCTTATCTTCCCGATGATATTGACAAACTTTTATCAGTAAAAAGCAGTAGAGAAACTTTCATCTTTATTATAGTATTATTTAAAGACGTAACGCCCTCGTCATATTGAGGCTAACAAATGACACGACAACGTGTAGCGTTCTCTTGCCCCTCGCAGTGATCCCTATAATTCCAACCTTATTTCCATAAACCATGTTTGTAAGATGAGATTTCTTTAACTCCAGAAATGACGCCCCCAATCTGCCAGCCTGTGTATGAGAGGAAGTTTCATTTTTCTTCCTTGCATCTCCCTTGCCGGAACTGTGTGTTGCATTTCCCATTGGGGTTGTGACTGTGAAATATGGGAGTCCCCGGAATTACGAACATTTTGTCACATTGGTAGTCCAATTATTTTTGCATTTGCATTTGCCAATGATGTATTACATACCCCGCGAGAGCTTTAACTGTGACGCATTACGTGACTCTAATACTTCCAACTCTCCCCTAAGAAATTCTTGGTGAAATTACACTTATTCTGTATATCAACGTACGTGCACGTTATATATATATATATATATATATATATATATATATATATATATATATATATATATATATATATATATATATACATTAGATAGAGAGAGAGAGAGAGAGAGAGAGAGAGAGAGAGAGAGAGAGAGAGAGAGAGAGAGAGAGATTATCTTGACTACACTTGCTTGTAGTTACACCGCGAGAGAAAAGTTCTGAGTAAAGGGAGTACAGTCTCGTCGAAGATTTCTTTATTCCAAAGGGGTCCGTCGTTTCCCTGCTTTTGGAAGTAGCGCAGTCTTGGAGCTGCAGGAACTTCTGGAAAAGGGATCTTGTGGTTCCACCACGGCCCTTTCAAAAGAGGGGTTCTAGGGCCTCTGTAGATATATGTGTATTTATACGTATATATGTGTATACGTACTGATATGAGTCAAAAACCATGTAATGATGTCTGTACTGTTACATTTTCCAAAGAGGATCAATGATGATGCACAGTATGACAAAGTCAATAATATTAACCTTTTCATTGTAGCTCTTAACGTATTCTTCCCAGCTCCAGAACTTTATTGCACGCTTCCGGTCTCTAAAGTCCTTTTCAATGGACACTGCTGAGGACATCAGGTGTTAAAAGTTGCAGAGAGACGCGTCATAATACGTCCCTCCTGAAAATGGGGTTAATGTCCCTGGTCTTGCCACCTCAAGCCTTTGGCTGCGGGATGTCCCAGGAGGATAAGAATTCACAGGGCGTCAGGCTGGGCAGACGAGGGAGCTATTCACCTGGTCCTCGTCGATCGCTTTGTTGATAAGGAAAGTGAATGTGGAAACCACTTTCCTTTACGGTGTCTCCTGGAGGGGAGGCGAGGCTTGCATTTTGGTGGAAGCAGTTATGGGTCTACCTCCCTCACTGACCGAGGATGTAAAGGACTCCTCCTGAAGGATAATAATAATAGGAGACTGTACACCCTCTCTCCCTCTCACTCTGCAGTGTGGGAAGGGAAGGGAGGACTCCTCCCGAAGGATGTTGGAGGAGGAGCTCACCTTCTTCACTTAGAGAGGATGGAAGGACTGCTGACGAAGGGTGGAGGAGGGGAGGAGCCTCTGCCGTCCTCATGGAGAAAGGTTAGAAGTCGTTCCTCTTGCAGGAAAAAGCAACATGGTCAACTCCATGGCGATGACCGACGTTGCTCAGATTCCATTCTGCTCCATAATATTTTTGTCGTAGATTCTTGTTCTCTTTGTTTGTTTGTTTGTTTGTCGCCGTCTCTATCTCGCTGTCGTCGGGTGGGAGACGACGATTCTGTGTTCGCTGCCCCCATTTACATGCAAACTCCCTCCGTCTATGAATATTTCTGGGCGCTCGAGATTTGGAAAGTATCTTGATTTTTTTTTAACTGGGGGAAAAAGGTGCTTATTATTAGAACTTGGGAGAGTGAGTGTCGTTCACATTTGTATGTTAAGAATATTGAAAAGGCAAAGAAAAAAAAAAAGAATATGCGCTATCCGGCAGACGAAGTTTACGAAAGGGATTAATGAAAATCAAGTATTCTTGCTTATGAATATTTGCTAACTAATTGAATATTGATAGGTCGGCCATTTTTAGTCGAAAAGATCCTTGGGAATATATGAACTTGCAGGCTTAAAAGTAATTTTTTTTTTACTGGCTCCTTCACTTTATGCTCAGGTTAGAAGATGTTATGCCACGTGTAGTCGACTAAACTGTGAGTTTGGAGCCTGTTCAGAGAATGGCATGTGTTGTGGCTTGGACTCGGACCTTGGACTCGAGAATGTGTCGTGGCGAAAACATGAAATTTTGTTTCAAGTATATATTATGGTGGTAGGTGCCATGTACGGGTGCTGGACCTTCTGTCTGGGCCAAGGACGGGTGTCGGACATTCTCTCTGGGCCAAGGACGGATGTCGGACATTCTGCTGGCCCATGAATGTGCAAGCCACCGTCGCGAGCTGGAACCTCTGCCCTGGAAGCGTGTTGTGACGAGCGAGTCCAACATCTCTCTCCAGACGACTACTACGCGCCGTGGCAACCAATAGACTCCTCGCTGGAATATGACACAGGAGGCAGCTTAATCCCGGGGTCCCAAGTGGAATGCGTTCCAGCCCGGATGTCAAGCTTCGCGCCTGGAAATATAATGAGCTCTGGAGGGAGTTAAGAAGCTGGAACCCCTGTACCGAGAATAATTCTTGCCACGGCGAATGTCTCCAATGTTCTGCAGGGAGGATTACTGGCACTTGAGTGGGGTTCGAACTAGAGTTCCCAGAATAACATAACACGCGACGAGGCCGATCCTGTGTCCCAAGATGATGATATCCTGCCGGAGGTTTGAGCCATGGGAGTCGAATCCACGTCCCTGGAATTATCCTGGTAGAGGGCGGGACCATGAGAACTGAGCCCATGTCTCGAGAAAAGATGCATCCTTGTGGATGTTTGAACATGGGAGTCGATCTTGCGCAAACTGAACAAAAAAAAACTGAATTGTCTCAACAGCAGCTTTTAACCTGTGTTCTGGTAATTACTTATTTCGTAGTCGAGGCTCGAACCCGTGTTCTGTGGGTAACATGTACCGAACGTAATGTTGGGTTTGTGTGTTATGAATAACAAATGACCTCAAGTTGGGGGTTGGGGGCTGTGGTGAGAGGGCTGCAGCCCGTAACGTGTCATGGCGGAGACCAGAACACTGCTCCAGATGTATATATACCTGACGTGTGGCATGAATCTCAGTGACGCTCCGGAGTGACAGACGTTTTCATACGCTTCTTTTTTCTTTTTTTTTTGCGTACAAGAACAAGTAATGAGTCACGAATTAGATCTCATTGCTTTTCTCTCGCCGTAGAAACCAAGGCTGACAATAGCCGACCCCATCAGGTTGTTGTTACCAAGGCCTGATGAACACATCTCTTGCTTCGCTAACCCAGGTACTCTTGAAGTTCTTCCCAGCTTCATTTATGGACGGCGTATTTTCTCTTCCCTCCTAATTCAGGTCATACCCGCGGCATGATAGCCTCACAGAGACATGTGTAAACGAGCCGGATGGACGGTGGAAGAAAACGCTTGGAGGGAAAGAAGACAGACAGACAAGAACGGATGGTTCGACACGAGAATCACGACTGTTTCGTTTTTCCATTTTGAGGATTTCTCTTGTATTCCGATTGTTTTCTAAAAGTCGCGTCCCTTACCCCTTTCCCCACAACCCCCTCCTCCGACCCCAGCCACCAGCCTAGGTCTTATTGGAGGACACAATACTTCATCTGTCAGAGGCTATGCGTCGGACAGATCATAGCGTTCTACCTGGAGGGAAGCAAGTTCTGTCCCGGCGCGGGATGATATGCCTTGTAAGGATTGAGCCTCTTACATTTTAACAAGGTGGGGTCGGATTGTTACCCTCGTACTCAGTGGTCGTATTTTCGAAGTCAAGAGTCGTACCGTCATACTCAAGGGTTGTGCTCACATGCTTAAGAGTCGCAACGTCGTGATCAAAGGTCGTACCGTCATACTCAAGGGTTGTGCTATCATGCTCAAGGGTCGTGCCGTCTTGCTCAAGGGTCGTACCGTCTTGCTCAAGGGTCGTACCGTCTTGCTCTAAGGTATTGTATTGGGTCATTTTTGGCAGAATCTATTTGAGATTCCTTATATTTTCATTTCGAAGCTAAGATTACTAAAGAACTTCCAGATTTTCCGAAATCTGTCAGCGAATATTGAGAGAGATGCTTCGAAATGATGAAGACCAAATTTTAGGAAGAAAAGAAAATCGGAGACCATGAATAGAATTGTCTTAATGTATTCTCATCAGCTTCTTTTATTCTCTCTTATTCAAGACTTCTGGAGAGGCTTGGGGGAAGGGCAAATATTTGAATAATTTCGGTGGAATGCTCAACACCTCTGGAATATACGTGAGGGTGGCAGGCACTTCGATAAGTTCAAGTATAAAGTGGCTTTTTAGGGTTCTCGTCATTAAAGTGTTCCATCACACACGTGAGAACGAAGTATTTTTTACGCAGTATTACCCGCGGTGAGCCGACATGATGGTCTGTAGAAAGATATAGAAATGTGTTCGATGTAGATAGATATAGAAATGTGTTCGATGTAGATAGATATAGAAATGTGTTCGATGTAGATAGATATAACCCACCCCACGCCGCCTTTGTCCTCCGCATATAACGAGGGAAACTGACACCAGGGTTCACATTTTACTACCGCCCTTGTCGTACGTAGGTCCAGCCACACTTGAGCGCGACGGTCCCATCCTTGCCAAGGTATAAATGGTGTGACCTCTGACCTGAAATCTTAAGGGGGGCGTCTTACTTATGGGTGTAATAGGACGTTGCTTTTAGCTGGTTTGAACTAACTCGTTATCCCGAGGAGGCTAAATTTAAGTGGATTCGCAGTTTTTGAATATATATATATATATATATATATATATATATATATATATATATATATATATATATATATATATATATATATATATATATATATGCAGTCTTAGAGTTAGTTGAGCGATCGTAGTGAGGTAAAGGCCCCTAGAATTCAGCCTGTATTGATACGTCGTTTGGATCGCCTCCTCTCGTAAACACGCGATGTAAACACACATACCAGATACCTCCCGACGCCCGGGTGCCTTGAACTGGACGGAAGGTTTGTTTGTCCGAGCAGATCTACTGCAGCAAGCAGGTAAGATGTAGCAGAGACATAAGACGTAGAATGGCTTGCTGGGGAATATATATATATATATATATATATATATATATATATATATATATATATATATATATATATATATATATATATGTAACTACTATCATCTGTCTTCGATGTGATTGACTGTGCTCATTAAATTTTTGATACTCGTGTTCATATATATACATTTTTTTCCGAGCAATTTACTTGAAATAACAAGCTTACGATTGTTGAGCATATTAAAACTATAATGGACACGTTTTGAGTACTGCAGTTACGTTATATATATATATATTTTTGATATTTTCCAATGATGGTTTTATGGGTTCCATTCTGTAGAGCACGACAGTACGACCCTTGACCAGAGTGAAGCCCTTGAGCGCGACCGAACGACCCTTGAGCGCGGACGTACGACCCATGGGCACGATTTGTACGACTGCTGGGGTCGATGGTCTGGCATTTGACCCAGCCCCTCAAGGGTCGGGTTAGACGTCAGGGTGTCATGCCCAAAGGGTCGTACCGTCGTAGCCAAGGGTTGTGTCTTCGTGCTCAAGGGTCGTACCGTCGTGCTCAAGGGTCGTACCGTCGTGCTCAAGGGTTGTGTCGTCATTCTCAGGGTTCGTACCATCGTGCTCAAGGGTTCGTACCGTCGTGCTGAGGGTTCGTACCGTCATGCTCAAGGGTTCGTACCGTCGTGCTCAAGGGTTCGTACCGTCGTGCTCAAGGGTTGTGTCGTCGTTCTCAAGGGTCGTACCGTCGTGCTTAAGGGTTCGTACCGTCGTGCTCAAGGGATCGTACCGTCATGCTCAAGGGTTCGTACCGTCGTGCTCAGGGTTCGTACCGTCATGCTCAAGGGTTGTGTCGTCGTGCTCAAGGGTCGTACCGTCGTGCTCAAGGGTTGCGTCACAAGTCAGTCTTAACACCAGGAACACAGACTGACACCAGGAACACAGAGCGTGTGCTGCTCTCACCATGTGTTCATACAAGCCCAGATAAGACTTTGACGCGAAATACAGAGGTACTCGCACTCTGTAATTTGCGCTGCTCCGATTTCAATCTCTTTGTATTCACAGGTGAAATTCCAGCGCTAAGTATATTCAGATTGACCCAAATAGAACTGGACACAAATGTACCCCTGGTAGTACGGATGGATTATATACACGAACACGTTCTTGATTAATTGTTGTACAGTGTTATTCATTGTTAAACAGCTCTTCAGACTACTTCGTGAAAGGATCAGTTGATTTCAAAATTCTTGTTCATATATATATATATATATATATATATATATATATATATTATTGCGTCATTCTCTGGAAGACGAGAGAATTAATCTAACTCTGCGTCAACTTTTCATTCCCGTTGCAACCACGTAGAATGGTTGTGACAGCCACGTATTATGTGCTACTTTAACCTGTGTTTCCTCTTAAACTCTCTGAGTACGACGTTTAGACTCTCGAACACGACGTTACGACCCTCACATGCGACGGTACGAACCTCAGGTGTGATGGCTTGACATACTACATGTTGGAACCTAGACTTGGTCTGAAGCGAAGAGTATTTATGGAACTGTTTAGCGTTGAACCGATGCTTTGTGTTAGGTCAGGTGAAGTTTAGTGTTTGCCTCCGGTAAACTTTAGTAAACTATGTTCCTGTGGTCAGCAGTTTAGAACATATGCCCTATACAGATGTAAACTCATATGTTTGATTTGTGTACAACAGACAGGTAACGATCTAACTACCAATTGGCGATCTGAACAGAAACAAAAGTCATACCTGTGCCGTGTTCATCTCTGTTTGTTAATTGGTAATTACGAGTCTATCTCAGCTTCGGTGCAGGATAATGCACTTTACCACTAGTTACGCCAGAACGCACTTAACCGCTATTAATAATACCATCTTTTGGTCTCAAGAGAACGCGCTTTGCCATCTGTGATCGTGGAGATGGAAGTATACGATACCACCGAGTAGACGAATCTGCTATCACATTCTGGCGTCCAGGTATATTATCATATGAAGATGAATATTTCAAGGCGTCTCCCCGGGCCGTATCGTCGAATCATCTGGCCCAGGGCAAAGGGCTGGGAGGACTGTGTGATAAATCTAAGCTTCGTCACGGCGAAGAACAAAGAACCTGGAGGTGGGGTGATGGAGGAATGCGCGATGCACATGCGTTTCCACGCGACGGAGAACAGAAAGAGATGAAGAAGACGGAGAGGAGGGGAACACTCTGCCGGGTATAGACAGGGAGGACATCGAACTGACCAACGGCGAGGGTTGGGTAGTATATCAGGTCCAGGGGAGGACATCGAAGTGACCAACGGCGAGGGTTGGGTAGTATATCAGGTCCAGGAGAGGACATCGAAGTGACTCTAACGCTGGGGTGTAGCATCAGGCCCAGCGGAGGTCCGCCTCATGAGTGACAACCACCACTCCTCCCCCTCCGGTGTATTACAGTCCCCCTCAGGCGACGACGGTAACAGTGACCGGCGCATTACCGTAATTGCTCGGCTTCGTCGTGGTACGAGAGCCTCTTTTGTGGAGACTTTCGTCATGACGATGATCACAGTGGCGGCGGTGCTGCTGGCTGGTGGTGGTAGGTAGTTCCTCTGTCCTTTATCCTCGCTACAGACAAAAACAAATTTCCAGCCTCACTGTACGTATATATTTGTTCATGGTGCGTTGTATGTGACAGGTTAGGTGGTTTGTTTCGATGGCTCAAGGGCCTCCACATTTCCCGATGGCGGGAGAGGAGTTCGACCTCGCGTCGAAGCGAAGTGCATAAGACTCTGAAGAAAATCTCTGTGATTACACCAGACCCCCATATGGGCGTCCCGTACGTGAGGAGCCAATATGGTACAACGACATAGCCGCTATTGCCTTCATGTCTCCAGGACAGAGTGAACAAAATGTTTTGATTTCGTCTCTAGAGAGAAAAAAAGAGAGAATTCCAGCTGTGACACTTGAGAAGGACACAGCACTCGGCTTTATGGAAATAACAGACTCGCTAGATCATGTACGCCATCATCATTGCTCTGAGGAGTGTACCGGACCGTGTTATGGAATGGACAGCATTACGAATGTGCGTCGTTCGATTCATCTCGTGTCCTCTGGTGTTGCCCTCGGGTGTTTAGCTTGTTTGATAATCAGCAACACGGTAGTTAGGTAGTCTACCGTGTCGACACGACGGTACGATCCTTGACATGACGGTACGTCCTTTGCGTGCGTCGGCTCGGCTTTAAGGCACGACGGGTGGGTTGTTCCCTTAGCATGACCCTTGAGACAAAAAGATGGTGTGACGTATACGTGGGTATGTATGGTTCCGTGACTTTTGACCTCTTGCCGTATGGGTCAGGTCAGGAGGTCACGTCATCGTAGCCAAGGGTCGCACCGTCATGCTCAAGGGGTTAGATTAGTTTGACTGGACTATCGTAGTTTATGTTCAAAAGACAAGTTTTTTTTTTTTTTTTGTCTTATATTTTGTGGTAAAATACTGTCGATGTCTTGCAAAAGTTTATTATTATTATTATTATTATTATTATTATTATTATTATTATAGGCATTATTTTTATTATTATATTATTATTATTATTATTATTATTATTAGTAGTAGTAGTAGTAGTAGTAGTAGTAGTAGTAGTAGTAGTATTTCATTTTTATTATTAGTATTATTATTATTATCATCATTGTTATTCTCATTATTTTCTATTATTATTATAATTAGTATTGTATTTTTGCCCAACCCATCTTAACCAAGCACCCCCCCTCTACTCATACATTAGTCACACGATGCACATTACTTTAGCGTACGAGGTAATTACCCCGGTGTCATTCACTCCCAGGTAAATGAGGGATGAAGTACGTTTAATGTGTACACTTCATTATCATAATTGGTTAAATTCGTTAATTACTGCACATTACTCTCCTCCCCTTTAAACCTCCCCCCCCTCCCCTTCCTCCCCCCTCCACCCCCGTTCCGTATCGCCACAGACCACCGATGATTATTATAATTAATATTATTATGATTTCCCGGGTCATGTGTAAGTAGAGGAATTATACCATACGGAGAGGGATAATTAGTAATTATTGCCCTACGTCTTTGCTCAGACGAGAGAGAGAGGGAGAAGTGTCTTAAGTGATTAGAGATGTTTGGCGAGCGTTTAAAAAGTGTTAAGTTGTTGTTTAGTGTTTAGTGAGTAAGTTGAACAGTATTAACAAAGGTCGACTTGTATGTCTATAGAAAGTTAGACGTGTCTTTGAAAATGTAAAGTTTCTGTGGGAGATAAGAATGTGGGTGAGAAGAGATGTATGAATGAGAGGAGTATTACCTCCAACGTCAGATACAGGACTGAAGATAAAGAAATTATAATGCAAATATGCAGAGTTTCCTAAAGATGCCAAACGTACAACGCCTCAATAACTTTAAAGCTGCCAGACGTACGATACCTCAGTTACTTTAAAGTTGCCAGACGTACGATGCATCAGTGACTTTAAATTTGCCAGACGAACGATGCATCAGTGACTTTAAAGATACCAGACGTACGATACCCCAGTGACTTTAAAGATACTAGACGTACGGTAACCTCAGTGGCTTTAAAGTTGTCAGACGTACGATGCCACAGTGACTTTAAAGATGCCAGACGTACGATGCATCAGTGACTTTAGAGATGCCAGACGCACGAGGCCTCGATGACCTTTGTGCGATTATAAAAGTCAAAGAAAGATAACAAAGCAGGGATATTGTGATTGTTATCATTGCAACGGGACCCAGGAGAAAGCTTTCATGATGCATATTGCACTGCATTCAGAAGGAAAACAGCTTCCGAAGACGACCGTTGGGGACAGTTTTCCACGGTTGTGGACTGGCATCCACTCGCGAAATTTACATGAAGTTCCAATGTGATGGTTTTCGTACTGCACTTGTATTTTGTTTTCCATCGGCTTTATTAGAATATATATATATATATATATATATATATATATATATATATATATATATATATATATATATATATATATATATATATATATCCCCATGAGTCCACGGGAAAATAAGTTCCCAAGTGCACTTTCGTGTAATAATCACATCATCAGGGGAGACACAAAAGAAAAATATATGTCAGTTGATATACATCGAGGAGACCAAGCTAGGACGCCATTTGGTAACCATTTGGTAAACATGTTTACCAAATGGCGTCCTAGCCATATATATTACTTTATATTCATATATAAGAAGCTGACCCAAACTAAATTTCTACACTTCTTCCGCTCTTGAACAAAATAGACTTAATGATTTGGTTATTTTATGATGATATATTATCGACATTGTTTTATCTTTGATGAAAAAGGTCATATATATATATATATATATATATATATATATATATATATATATATATATATATATATATATACTAATCGATAAACACACATTTATATACACTTATATTTTCTTGTTCCCCTACTCGAGTTTGTGCATTTGCGTCATCTGGGATATGAAATTTTGCCTTATCACAGTGATTTCAGTGTCACTGTATTTTGCCACTGTGACTTCACTGACAGCGGCGTCATCGTCTCTAGGTTCACCGCACCTCTAATGAGGGTTTCACTGCCAAATGTCCGTGTATTGTGATCACTATATTTAACAAGCGAAATCTTCCGATGAATCATATAGCTGGCTCTCGGAGTTGAACTTTGAATTATGTATCCAATATGTTGTTAACAATTATACATCAGGCTTTCTCAGAAACTCCACTTAATTATCTCCTCATGAATTGCATTTGGTTATCAGATGTCATATTTATTCCGGCCTTAGGACGTAAGATGGAAGCATAGGAAGGTCGATCGTGCATGCAGGGAGATTGTGTACGGTGTTATGATTATCTTGAATACCCAAAAGAAGGTGTTAACCCTTTTCTTCTTCAATTGGTGGTTATAACTTGACGTGGACGGCCCTTAATGATGACCCAGTCTATCGAGAGGAGGGCCTAAGCCCCAAATATCCCACCAGCTAACCAAAACCAGAACAGGGCAAGGTTGGTGTTGAATAAGCATCATTTGAAAGAGGTCCCGTGTCCCCCCCTCAGTGACCTGACCCAAGTCTTTCTTGTTCGTCAGGGTAAGATGAGCCACACAGTTAGTCTCGTTTTGTTGCAAACATCTCGGGTATAGATGGATAGGTAGATAGATACATAGACAGACACATAGAGATAGATAAACAAACATCATATTCATATCGGCAATGCGTATCGCATATCGGTCTGGATATATCGCGGTGCATATCGTATCGGAAACGGCCCTTCCCAATACCTGGCCTTCAACCTGATGTAGCGGCGTGAGCTGGGAATGGGTCCCAGGGCTGTGTTTATCCCAGGGCTGTGTTTATGGAGTGACTTGCCTAATTCTCTTGAAGAGGGATTTTCACAGCTTGTTTCCACGAGCCCTTGAGGGGTCTGTCATACTGACTATAACCTTTCGTCTGGGTTGTTTTCTTTTTTGGTGATCGGGTTGTGTGTTGTTTGACGGTATTTGGCAAAAGGTAGGGCTACTGCGTAGGGCTCACCTCAAGAAAGTATAGAAGAAGAACGATTGTTAGCTTGTAGACTGAATGCCTGATGTCTATATGTGTCTGAGGCAAAAAGAAAATTTCCCATATATATGTATATATATATATATATATATATATATATATATATATATATATATATATATATATATACGTATATATATATATATATATATATATATATATATATATATATATATATATATATATATGTATATATATATATATATATATATATATATATATATATATATATATATATATATATATATATGTATATATATATATATATATATATATATATATATATATATATATATATATATATTCGCCATTTCCCGCGTTAGCGAGGTAGCGTTAAGAATAGAGGACTGGGCCTTTGAGGGAATACCCTCACTTGGCCCCCCTTCTCTGTTCCTTCTTTTGGAAAATTAAAACTGAGAGAAGAGGATTTTCAGCCCCCCGCTCCCTCCCCTTTTAGTCGCCTTCTACGTCACGCAGGGAATACATAGCCTCTTTGACGTGGCTGTATCATCGTTACTTAACGTAGCAGATTACAATCTTTTCCAAGACCTTCCTTCATCAAGGGAATCCACCGTGTTCTTCCTCCGGAGTGTAGCACAACCTTGAAGCTGCAGAAGCCATTAGGTAAAGAGATCGCTGAAGACCCCTTCGTGAAAGGGGTCCCGACGTAAGACGATAATGATAATGATGATATATACCCCAGCCTAAGCCAGGTAGCTATATGTTGACCAGCTCTAAGGGGAGGAGGATACACAGCTGCATTGTTTGTGCGCGCGATACTCGCGCCCAAGATTCGAACCCCGGGTCGGGCGGGCCCTTTATTGACTCGTGGCCAGCACACCTAGACAGGTATACCACGGCCCCCTTTTAATGTCCAGCAGCCGCAAATCGCTACACCACGGGAGCTCTTCACCGCCATTTGATCAACACGTGAACGCCTTATTTAAGGGATTAAAGATAATTCTAAAGGATCGTATACGCTCTCTGCCTGTATCGCTCCATGACTCCCCTTCTTCGTTAGACCTCAGGTATAGAGGGGGAGGAGTCTTAGGCTCGTTATACCGAACCTTCTTGTAGATTTTCTCTGGCAGGAGCATAACCTGTCCGCCAGGGTGAAACAGGTTAAACGTGTATATTTCTTTTTTCTTTTTTTTTTTTTTCCTCAGATGCCGAGAGGAAAGGAGTACCACGACGGCAATCTCAGCTACGGTAGGTGGATCAGACAAGGTGGGTGTGGATTTTATTTTTTTTTTTATATGAATAGCGCTCCTATACTCCGCCTCTCTCTCTCTCTCTCTCTCTCTCTCTCTCTCTCTCTCTCTCTCTCTCTCTCTCTCTCTCTCTCTCTCTCTCTCTCTCTCTCTCTCTCTAACACACACACATACACACACACACACACACACACACACAGTTAGTAGGGCAGCTACCGACAAGGGAGATGCTGATTACGTGACGACTACACTAGTGGGCCAGCACTTCAGTGGATGTCGGATTCTCCTCACTGCCCCGGCAGCTGTCTTTGTCTTTCTGCCTCATCCACCTGTGGTCTCCAGGCATTCACTGTGAAACACATACGATGTCTCCATCTAACACATGATATTTGGCAACACGTATCTCACACAGTTTGATCCTCTCAACTAGGTTTTCCTGCGGTGATTGCTACGCGCTGCCTTAGCCTAAGTTTAGGCAGAATTACGTCCGTAAGTATTCTAATGTGTACCTCCTCTTCCCCTTTTCTTTAACCATTTATATGTGTATTGGTCAGTCTGTTTTTATGTATGTATATTGGTCAGTCTATTTTTGTATATGTATATTGGTCAGTCTGTTTTTGTATATGTATATTGGTCAATTAGTTTTTGTGTATGTATATTGGCCAGTCTGTTTTTGTATATGTATATTGGCCAGTCTGTTTTTGTATATGTATATTGGCCAGTCTGTTTTTGTGTATGTATATTGGTCAGTCTATTTTTGTGTATGTATATTGGTCAGTCTATTTCTGTGTATGTATATTGGCCACTCTGTTTTTGTGTATGTATATTGGTCAGTCTATTTTTGTGTATGTATATTGGCCACTCTGTTTTTGTGTATGTATATTGGTCAGTCTATTTTTGTGTATGTATATTGGCCACTCTGTTTTTGTGTATGTATATTGGTCAGTCTATTTTGTGTATGTATATTGGTCAGTCTGTTTTTGTGTATGTATATTGGCCAGTCCGACTGTGTCTTTTCAGTGAAGTGGTGTAAGTAATGTAGTTATGTAAGTGTTCACTTCCGTGTTTCCGTACGTCGAATTCTTTTCACTACAGGAACTACAACGGGAGTATATGTTTATAGTTTTTATTGAAGAGAAAGGAAATTATATAAAGCCCACTTTCTTCTGATATAGGAAACGCATTACCGTCTCTGAGATTTACACAAGAGGCCAGTAGTAAATATATGTCGTCTATGAAAAAAGAAAGACGGAAAATACATTATCTAAAAACTGCAAGTCAAGGAAAATGAGAAGAGCAGCTGCGGTGCATTTTCGGTGTTGCCAAATTGCCCGGGCACGACTTGTTACGAGGGCCCTGGGCGGCTGCGATAACTGCAGGCGGGAATATATGTGGCACCACCGCCACTCACCCAGGTGGGGGCCCACAGCAAGTGCCTATACTTTGCTTAGGAGAATATTCCTTTACGTGACGTTATTTATCCGCTCTGTCTTTTGAGATACGCAAGAGTGGATGAAATATGAGTTTTCAAAACAAATAGATGTCTTGTATTTTAATGTTCGTAAATTGTTTAGATTGGTTAATGCCTTCGAACGCATGGTAGACAAAAGAACCATTCTGGTCAAAATAGTTTTTGAGTGTTTACAGAGGGTTAGAATATGACTACCTCGTGTACTACAAATTATTTCAGGAAGCGACCAGGAATGTATTGGTTGTGTGTTCTTATGTTTTTAGGGAAGAGGAGAGTACAGGAGGCCCTTGGAACTATCCAGGTATTGAATACTACGAACGCGTTGGTATATACCACGCTCGTTAACTAGCATCGTCTGTTGGTCCTTGCTAACATATTCCGCCATATTGTTAATGTCGTAATATATCCATTGCAGTCGCCCTAACTGGCAAGGTAGTGGATATGCGTATTCTACAGGGGTAAGTAAAGGAGCAGAAATGCTAAGTCTTCAAAGTTAAGATAAAGTGATTGATGTGACGTTCTCGACGGCAAATAGATGTTTATATCATGTTAATAAACCAGTTTTCAATATATATATATATATATATATATATATATATATATATATATATATATATATATATATATATATCGAGATGTTACAATGGTTAGAAATTTCTTGTCTTTTTTCATGCAGATTTTTCTGTCCTTTGGTTTGTAAGTGGATAAATAGATAAATGTGTGCATGGATATATTATACATATGTGGAAAGGGATCTGTGGTTTTCGATGCATTACACATGACAGCTAGAAACTGAGTGTGAACGAATGTAGCCTTTGTTGTTTTTTCCTAGTGTTACCTCGCGCGCGTGCGGGGGAAGGGGGTTGTCATTTTATATGTGGCAGGGTGGCGACGAGAATGGCTGAGGACAGCAAGTATGAATATGTACATGTGTATATGTGTATTTGTCTGTGTATGTAAGTGTATGTATACATTTGAAATGTATATGTATGTTTATGTGCGTTTGTGGGCGTGTATGTATACACATGTGTATGTGGGTGGGTTGGGCCATTCTTTCATCTGTGTCCTTGCGCTACCTCGTTAACGCGGGAGACAGCGACAAAGTATAATAGAAAAAAAAATAATGTATGTATATTTCTATATTTGTTATCTGCGTATTACTAGTGTACATAACCATTGAATACGTGGCCTTGAATTTTCATCTTAAGATTCACTTAGTTTTGAGGTCTCGAATTGCATCCAATGGGCTGTTTGAAAATCATTACAAGATTGTGTATTACATTGCTGTCGTCGTGTGTAATTTAGTCAACCTTAAGCTTTAAGACTGATTATGTACCTTATGGTTTCTCATTTCAAAATATTTTTTTATAGTGACATATAGATCTTTCACCCTGATATAGCCCAGATATTGGCATGATTACATTATCCCATTTCTTATCCTCTTCGTTAACGAACAATAATAATTATTCATTTATTTGTTATTATTATTATCATAATCATTACTACTATTTCCCTTCCCTATGCTAGCCTGAGGTTGACAGTGAAGTTCCTGTACAGTTTCATGACAAGTTCGTAACTGAATAGCGATTTCGAAGTTGAATTTACAAAGTTGCTTAACGAGTCATATTTGGCAGTTCAAGTGACGGAGTTGCCTAATGCGCTGTATTTGCCAAATGAGTTCACCAAGTTGCTCGAACGGGCGATGGTGTTCACCAAGTGCGGTGGACACACTAACCATTAAAGGGTTTTACCTATAAGGTCAATGACCTCCCTTAATATTGTATATGGGGTTCAGTGAGCGATTGATTAAGAAGGATTACTTGACGTCGATGGTTAAGAGGATTTGAAATATTCTTCTGCAGGCGTCGTCAGCTGACGGCAGCTTAATTCTCTTCGGGCCTACCGTACGGTGGGGTAATCTTGGACTTGATCTCGAAGGGTCCCTGGTTAAGGAGTAGGCCCTCATACCCATGTCGTGCTCGTGGGATTAGATATTCCAGCTCTACTTTTGGTTACTGTGAGTGTGTTTGTGTGTGAGTGTGTTTTAGATTTCAGGTTGTAAGCGAGGGTGTTCCCTTTCCGGAAAACGTGGCAACACCAGCAGCAAATGTATCATGTAATCTAATATTCTTGCCGGTATCTACTGCCTCTTCATAAATGTCAGTTCCAATACTCTGCATCCCGGCTGCAGGAAGTTCAGCTTCGCATTGCAATAGTGTCTGATCCCGTTCCCCCTTGAAATTGTGGAACGTTAGACTCGAGGAGTCTACTGCTTATGGATCCTGTGTGTATGGAGATCAAGGACACAAATCTTCCCTGGCATCAGTGTTTGTAAGATCCGACTCCCCTCGTGCTGTACGACAGTTTTTCCCGTTATAATTTTGTCTGCGGAAGGGTCCAGTCACTGGCAAAAGTTGTCATCGAGGCCAGGCCTTAGGTGAAGCATAAAAAAAAGAAAAGAGAAGTAAGTGGAAAGGAAGAGTAACCCAAGAGTTTATGAAGTGTAGAAGAGCCTACCAATAGAAATAGGGTCTGGTTATATCTGTTGGGAGGATGTGAGGGGATGGAGTTGGTTCCAAAGCTCTGCGCTGTAAGGGAAGAAAGACACATTACAACCCCCCTTCCTCCCTCAAGTTGCCAAGGGCGGTATGCCGGTTAGTGTATATTCATATAATGGTCTTGCTGATGAACGGTGATGCATGTCTGTTATTTTTATTATCACGCCTTGTTGCTGGGCTAAGGGAGCCCAGCTCATAGTAATGGGGAGGTTGATGCGGTGGTATGAGGGCGGGTGGGAAGAGAGTGAAGGAAAGGATGTGTGAGAGAGAGAGAGAGAGAGAGAGAGAGAGAGAGAGAGAGTCAAGAAAACAGAGAAAGAAAAGGTAATGAATAAATCAGAGGTCCTCGGGTGATGGTATGCCTGACGTAAAGGTGGAAAAGAAAAAGTTATGGAAAGAGGGGAAGATGGAGGAAGGAAAAGAGAGTTCTGTTCTACAGGGTTGGTCGCTGTTCTGCAGAGGAAAGAAGTATCGTAACGGTCGATCCTCGAGTGGCTGGCGTTTCACACAAATGTTAAGACTCGTGTTCATGTTCTTGCATAAGGAAATATTCAGCCAGCTGTTCACGTCATTAAGAAAGCCAGAGATCTGATGATTATTCTAAAGATTGTATATCGTACCTTGAGAAGCACAGAGAGCTATTAGAGAAGATCCAGAGGAGATTAAGAAAGATGATAGCAGAATTAAGTGAGGTAGAGAGGCTTCAGATTGGCCCAGGTTGGAAGAGAGAAAAGTGATGGGTGGCGTGATCATCGTAAATGGTCAGCAGTTCTTCGTAAGACGTGAGGATAGAACAACCAGCGGACGTCACATGAAATTAAACTGGGAACCTGTTCAGACATATGTAAAGCAGTGCTTTTATGATATAACAGTGGTAGATGGATGGATTCGAACAACCAAGGATATGGTTAATGTAGACGGTTTACATAAATTGAGAAGTAGTATGATAGAAAATGTTCAAGAGATGGGGTCCCACGAGTGTATGTTCTCATACAGTATAAATAGGTAATTACACACACACACACACACACACACAATGAGTGTGTCGTAAATGTGTGTGTTCTTGACTATGTACTGCATGTTTAAGAATGTTCTTTTAAAGCAATTTTTTGGTATTACTATTATTCAGTATTAGTTCTCATGTTTTGTATTGAACGAAGAATAACCTAAACTTTATATTTCGACTGGTTATGCATGTTGTTGAGTTTGATATTGCTTTTGACAGCTGGGTTATTGAACCAGATCCAATAATGTAATATGTCGAACATACACAGGAAAAGAAAAAAAAAAAAAGAAATACGTTGGTGTTTTATCCTATTATATTTCGTCGTTTTTAATATCGTTTTACTTTTATGCTTAATGTTTCAATATTATTTTTTTTCTGTCCTTTATGTTTTCCTCATGACACTACGTGCAATGTTGTCGCTTCGAGTCTGTGGCTGTTATGCATAAATTATTGTTTTTCTCAGGATTTCCAACTTTTACGAATATTTTTGCGGTGAAAACTTCCAAACTCTTGCTGTTTTATGGGCTTTTATTTGTGTTGTATTCCTCTTAACATTTTGCAGCAAAATTGAATTATCTTCATGTGGATCTTAAGACAAATATTAATGCATGTTACCTTTTTTTTTCCTTTTTTAGCTGTCCTCTTGTATCTCTCTTTCAGTGTAAGGATCAGTGCACACACACACACACACACACACACACATGTGTGCATTCATATATATATATATATATATATATATATATATATATATATATATATATATATATATATATATACTCTAAGTACACAAATACCTTTTTTCTTTTTATGGTCTCTTTGATCCTCACCTTGGAAAATGGCACGTTAGATATTGCACATCCGCGCACAGTCTGTTCATTAACATCTCATTTCATTTTCCTCGCTTTGATTAATGATCGTAAAGCAAAAAACGTTAACATCTCTTCATTTATATGATGCAGAACCGAGTCATACTTTCCCCATGATGTGTCTGAATATTACTGGAAATGCATCTCCAATCCCATTTTGAGATACGTTATAACGTATGTTGTAAGGAAAAGAAAATTTACTTGATTTCATTTTGATTTCTTCTTATTTTTTTTTTTGGAAAGTTTTTTTTAGAGCGTCATGGTTATTTAGGGCTTTTCATCATGACAGTGCTACCTGAAAACTTAAAATTATTCACGTCGGATTAATCCATAATCCATGTGGAGTAAATGGATTATTATACAAAGGACGAAGACCACCACCTGAGAGATACCGTGAATTTCAGGTAAAATGTCAGATCCAGGAGCGCTTATGTGGCAGCTGTGGGAGGTATGCGAACGCACGGCATAACCCAATCCAGCGAGTAGTACTCAAACGCTTCATACACCACAAAGGAACTGTGGAAAGTCTTCTGTCAAGTATTTTCCGTTACTACTATTTTAAAAAAACTTCGGTCAGTTTCGCCACTCATTAGAAAATAGAAATTGCTCCCTCATTTCCGGTTGTCGGCCCCGAACTATATACAGCCATGATGGGAGGGGGGGAAAAAATATAATAAAAAAAAAAAAACCATGTGAAAGAAAGATTTTTAAAAATCCTCAAAAGGAATTTTGGAAGAGGGTCGAGGTCGCTCCCTTAGCCCGCGTTGCGAACTTTGGAGAAAAGGGACAAAAAAAAAAATGTTTACATTTACTTTTCGCCGACATTCAGAGGCCCTGAGCGGGTACTTAAGCACAAGGAGGAAAGACCAGTGCAGTGTATGTAAATAACCTCACCACGGCGATGACTCACGAACAAAAAAAAAAAATTGTGATAAAAAAATTCTTTCATAAATCATGGCAACACTCCATTACCGTGAGACCGGCGGGTAAGAGGGGCATTCAGCCACCCAGTTGTTCGACTTTATGTACGAGGATACATAGGGGTGAGAATCACGTCTCGTTGACCACCTGTTTCCAGTCCGCTTTGGGGGGGTTGTATTTTTATGAGGTTTTATTTATTTATTTTTTTTTTTTTTCGATATACATCAAGCTTAAGTAGACGTAATCCTGGCGTGGTTTCCATGCACTTAAGGGAAGTGATTATTTTTAAAGTGATCTGTGGTTAACGTTTTGAAATGAAAACTAAAATTATTCCTTTTTTATGTTTTTTTAAAGATTTTCTTAAAGATTTTCGGCGCCTAACAAAAATAAGAAAAATTAGTACACACACACACACACACACGCACACATATATATATATATATATATATATATATATATATATATATATATATATATATATATATATATATATATATATATATATATTGGCAAGTTATTAAACTGGCAAGATTTTTCTCTCTTCTTTGAGGGTTGAGATTATAACCCCACCTCCCTCCCCCTCTGCTATAAAAGAACAAATAACATCGTACTCCTGAGATGCGATTTCCTGTTTCCCTCTTTTTTTTATCTTCTTCTTCTTCTTCTTCAGTACAACAGGTAGAGTGACGTGTGTAAAGCTTCCCTCGCTGTGCAAGTGTTAGGACGGAAGCTTCGCTGGGTAAGCGGAGGGTGAGAGATTACGGGTGCAGATGACGCTGGCTGGCTGGCTGGGAGGGAAGGATAATGTATTTAAAAGATGCGGGTTGATGAGAAGATCACCACCGCAAGACGGGTTATTATTTTTATTTTCTTTATTTTGTAAAGAAAAAGGGAAATTTTAAGGCTTGAATAACGTAGACAATAATGGATAGAAAAAAGAAAGGATTTTTTCAAATCAAAATGACAATGAATGATTACTTTTTTCTAATTCATAAAAGTAGTATAAGATTGCAATAACACATGGTGATGGTGATGATGATGATTATATATATATATATATATATATATATATATATATATATATATATATATATATATATATATATATATAATCTGAAAAAGAAATCATCATTTTTTGTATGTATATAAAGACAGTGGGATTGCAACACCAGACAGAGAGCGTGATGAAGAAACATGTCGCTCCATCCCATCCGTACTTCTTAGGGAGACGGAGTGGGGGATAGAATGATGGAGTGGCAGGTTGTGGGGTGGGTTGTGTGTGGGGGATAGATGAAGAGATTTGAAGAGATTTTCTCCATCATTCTGTACCCTCCAATCACGCGCGGTGCTCTTTCATTATTCTGTTTCTTTTTCCCGATTCTGCAACTCTCTCTCTCTCTCTCTCTCTCTCTCTCTCTCTCTCTCTCTCTCTCTCTCATTCTGGCGGTCACGCCCTCCTGGCCCACTCCTTCACCTAACCCGCGCCTCCGTAGATATTAATATTGGTGTGGCGTTCCAGGAGCCAGACGGATCGCGCCGCAGGGGCGTGGTGCTGGCAGGGAAGGGATTATGAATACTTGATATTTCCTCGAGAGAGAGAGAGAGAGAGAGAGAGAGAGAGAGAGAGAGAGAGAGAGAGAGAGAGAGAGAGAGAGCTGCCTCCCATTGAAAAGATCTTTCCGTAGAGAGAGAGAGAGAGAGAGAGAGAGAGAGAGAGAGAGAGAGAGAGAGAGAGAGAGAGAGGGGATGATTGTAGGGGAGAGAGAGAGATAAAGAAAGGGAGAGGGGATTTGTAATGGGATTATGATGAGAGTGGGAGAACAGGGATTATGGAAAGGAAATAAAAAAAAGGAGATATACGATGATCTAGTGGGAGTGAGAAAGGGAGACAGAGGAACAGAGTGAGAATGAATGAGACAGAGAGAGAGAGAGAGAGAGAGATACCATACAGGTGAAGTCGCACCTACCCTTACCTACAACTTGAGTATTACAGATGAGGAAAAGGGCCAAACGCGCGACCTCCAGGACGGAAAGGAGGACACAGTTAAACAGAAAATGAACAGATGACAACCGTCGATAAACAGTGTCTTCCTTATCTTTGGTTGCTTTTCAAAGTTCGTTGGCCACTGAGTAGGTTTTGGACTCGATATGAATTGAATACGTTATTGAAATTGGCTCGAAAAGAAAAACAAGTTTAAGGTACTTACGTTAAGGAATTCATTCAATCCAGGCATTTCTTGATAAGGAAAGCCTTTTGCGATTCATGTGATCATTTGATACACTAAATGAAGACTTGTTAAGACGTACGTAGGACGAAAGATCGGCGATATATGTTGCTTGATAACGTTACTCGGGTTTAGAATTCTGTACCTTTTCATATCATAGGTAGATCCAGATATTGCTTTATGCTATTTGATTATTATCATTGATATTAGTAGTAGAAGTAGTAGTAGTTGTAACATATTTTTCTTTTTTTTTCGTTCAGTATCCACTCTTGTGATACAGGATTGCAGTGTAGATGATGTAGTGAAATGCTCGGCGGTTGATGTTTCGTATCTAATCTATAAGCCAGCCTTCAAGAGTGGCCAGTGATGCGTTTAACTCGGAAGGAGAGGGGGGAAAGAGTGCCAGGCCAGAGACAAGGGAAGACTCTCCCATTTGGCGAGGGGGTGAGGCCTCGACGAAGACCAACACGTCCATAAAAATGTTGTTTTCACATCCTGTCCAGGATGTTCCCAAAGACCTGGGGAGAGGAGGGAGGAGGGAGAGTCGAGGGTTTCTTATTCTGGAGGTTTGTGGGGAGGAAGTTGGGAGTGAATAGAGGGGAGGAATCTGGGTGTCGTGCGGCCTCCCCCAGCAGGATATCGGTTAGGGGAATATACATGGCAGGAACCCCCGGCGGGGGCGGCATGAACTGCTGCAGGAAGCGAACGAGGCGTTTATCGCTCTCCCGAAGGAGGCAAGCTCTCTCTCTCTCTCTCTCTCTCCCTCTCTCTCCCTCTCTCTCTCTCTCTCTCTCTCTCTCTCTCTCTCTCTCTCTCTCTCTCTCTCAGGACCCCAGGATTGTCTCGTTGGAAGGCAGGGGGAGCACCATCACCTCTACCTCCTGCCCTGCCCTGGATCGTTGTAACGTGTTCGCTCGTAGTGCCACTGAGTCCGCCATTTCTGGGCAGGAGGAACGCGACACTGACCCACACGGTCCTGGGTTACGGAGGTCAGAGAGAAACAGACGATCCCAACCTGACCTCAGCTCCGCATCCGGACAGTAACGGTGTCGCATGGCCCAACTTCGTGTATTTAGTGGACTTTTTATATTCCTACCTCGTTTGATATTGTTCTTCTGTGTTTTCTCAATTGTAAGTTCTTGTATATGTCTGTTTCTACATTTTGTATTTAGAGTGTAACTTCCACTACCCTTCATGATATTGTTAAGTTGCTTCGTTTTTACTGTTTCCCCTTACTTTTATGTGCTATGTTAATGTAGAGAACATTAAAGTTACCAAGAATAGGTTATGTGAATGAAGGGGATCTCGAGAGAGAGAGAGAGAGAGAGAGAGAGAGAGAGAGAGAGAGAGAGAGAGTAAACATAAATCATAGATAGAGTATCTACTTACCGCTAAGTACCACGAGATTTTGCCTGAGGCAGGGCTAAGAGAGAGAAAGAGAGAGCTGATAAGAGAGAGAGCGTGTTCCGTACCATATCTGGGACGCATTAGCGTGAGCCTATGCAAATGAGTCCTTCAGGGTCTTGACAGATGGAGAAGATCTCTTTTTCCAGACGCCTCGGAGGAGGAGGAGGTGGGAGAGAGAGAGAGACGGAGCAGGCATGGCATGGCATACCCGGCTGCACCATTGGCCCAGTGTAATCGTGATGTATACCCCCCGGGCGATCACACCAGAGCAGCGAATAACGATGACGGAACGAAGGACGGGATTAAACAGGTGTTTTGCCTTATCGTGTTCGCCAGACCTCCCTCTTGCAGTGGTGGCGGTGGTTGTGTGAGGAACGCGGAGAAAGACAACACGGGACGGGACGAGAAGGAAGGGTTGGTAAGGTTAGGTGGGTTCAGGGTAAGACGGGAAAGAGTAGGTAGATGGGAAAATGTTTGGTGGGGGGGAGAGAGAGAGGATGGGAAAAAGACGGAGTAGCAAGAATGACATCTTATTACCGCGGGATTTGTAAGGCCGGGATTGCAATTTTCGCCTTTGTTTATCCTAGGGCCGTCAGCGTTGATGAGCATTTCATTTATGATGGTCTCCGCTGAAGTCATGGGCGAATAAATTGAAAGAAAAGATTTACAGAGATTAGGCACACAAAAAAGGAGGGGGTTGTGGTTTCTCAGGGATTTATTTTATTGAGGAAGTGGAGACCCGCGACCAAAGACTTTTAAAGAAAGAGAAAGACTTCGAATAAGCGATCGTTAACTGTATTGTGCTGTAGAAAAACAAAGACTAGATGATATAGGAAAGTTTAAGACGTATGGAAGGAATGGAAACCACTTTTGTGTCTGTCGTGTCATGTTAAATAACCTGGCGACGAAGTCTCAGTTTGAATATCACTGAAATGGCTGAGAAATGAGAGAACGCTGTGAAAATATTTTAGAAAATACTGGATATAGTAAGAGAGTCATGATCTTCGATCATTGTCATTAAATATTCTCTGAACACACACAGTACCAACGTGAATATACCTTAAGACATCACATACGATGCTTGCCAATCGTTTCATCAAACCATCGATAAATTCTGAACTGATGTTCCCTTAAAGAGATTAATTTCTGGGATCGAAGAGCCTGCGTTGTTCATTCAAGCGCAGGTCGCTTTCAAAAATCAGTTTCTGGGAAGGAATTTCTGCCACAGAAATGCAGGCGGTGTGGTATGAAAGGGAAGCCACCTGCTTCCCAAGGTTCGAAATGAATAGAGACACCTGAAGCCTTGTGAGTGGAGTCGAGCTAAACTGAAGTCGTGGGGACTCTGAGCCATGAAAGAGCTATATGTTCGGCACTCTGGAGCATAGAAGCGACTCTCCTCGAGTTCAAAAGAATGATTTTTTATGTATAATAATTTCGCATTAAATGTTTCGGATCAGTGTGTTATCTGTGGTTCGCGTCAGCCTGTGAATCAACAGACGGAAAGGAAAATTCACTCCACTGCTAAGAAGACACTTAAACCTCGACAGTTTGACTAGAATTGATGATTATATCCAGTGGAAAACGACACTGAGACTAGAATTCATGAATATATCCCGTGGAAAACGAAACTTAAACAGACCAACAATTAAGAACGAGCAGTAATCTGTAAAGCACCGACGAGACAGTAATAATAGACTGGCGTTGAAGAATGAAGCCGCCTTCTCTTGATAGCGCGACGTTGAACTGGACCAGTGAATGGCGTTACCAACCGATGGTAGTTCGAGTCATAATGAATAGGGAGGGTGAACTGGTCTTCCTCGCGATGAATGCTGGATGAAGCAAGGAATGTGGATTCGAAATGAACTTTCGGCGTTAATGAGACTCCCAGCGCATCCTACCAGTGAATAAATAGAGGGATCGAGAGTCTTATTGTATTATGGGAATGAATAGATGAATAACTAACGATTCAGAATACATTACGGAATTAATAAATGCAGCACTTCCAGTGTACAATGATAACCAGACATTAAAGGATAAAGAAAAAGAAAGAAATAACGTGTGAACTTTGCACTTGAGAAATGCTTGATAATCTCATTCAAAATTATATTAGGGTTTTTTTTGCATCACCAGTCGCCCATGGAGCGTCGCTGCTACGAAGCCAGAGTCGTTTGCGTCGTCTTCTCAGATGTCGTTTGCATAGTCGTTCCCTTGTGTGTGTGTGTGTGTGTGTGCGGGTATTGGTATGAAATTAGTAAGGGAAGGTTACTGAGGCCTTCGGGTGTTATTAGATAGCCTCTCTCTCTCTCTCTCTCTCTCTCTCTCTCTCTCTCTCTCTCTCTCTCTCTCTAAAGGTCACCTCTGATAACTCATTTATCTTATTAAAAGACGGAACCCTTTCAAGAGATCCAGCTACAGAAATAATGACTCCATGAACGGGGTCAGAAAGAAAGCACCCCTGCACGTGACTCATTATAAAGCCGATCCTAAATGAAACGTTCTCGTCTCGCTGCTTCACTAGTGTCTCCCGTACCGACTGCCGGAGCAAACGCCTGATTCGGAACATGAACGCTGGGGTAATCTCCTCGTAAAGAGCGATCGGGTCGACACTTCCGTATGCCTGGGTAGTGGAAATTGTGCCGTATATTCCTCCGCCGGGCGATACTGATGCCACCCCACGGTGCTTATACTTGCCGAAAACCCGCACGATTTACAGCTTTATATTAATATGTAAAAGATCCCCTAAAGAAGATTTTATTTTAGACTGCAGTTGTGTAGAGAAGTTGGTATTGGTTATAATATAATACCCAAACCGCCTCCTGCCGAGATTAACAGTTGGATCTTGGGCTATTAGTCAAGTGGTTTGCATATATTAGTGCATATTGAAGCCGGGCTATCATTTACAGGAATTATAGCTGCGTCTGGGTGTACTGAACTAAGAAGAATATTATTTATTCGCCATTATATTGAATATTACGTAAATTATGGTAGGAAGGAGTGTAAAAGCTGGGGTATAATTGGGAACAGAGAAAAGGTTGTTTGGTTGTTCGAATCAGAGGAATGAACACGTAGAAGTGGTTTGTCTGCTAGTAAATACTATAGTTTCGGTACTACTAGCAGATTCGGGTCATCTGGACCCTCATAGCTTGTTCCTGCGGAGGGGTAACAACACGCCCTCCCACCCTCCCTTGCTCACCACCGTTACACTCTCCTTCACCACACCTATTCCTTCCACCCTGTCCACGAAACCCTTCCTCACTTTCACTCCTTCCCTCCCTGACCACCACACCCTGAAGGGCGCAATGTCATTGTACAGTGGTTTAATCACTCATCCTTGTTGTTTTCTTCTTCACACATCTCATATTAGCTATATAACCTTCCTGGTCAGTTGCCTAATAATATAGTACAATATATTCCTGTAAATATATCACTCCAGCAATATCTGTCCTGTCAAGGAATTGAATGAATTACTATTTGTGAATAGGGGGGTTAGTCATTGTGTACCTGGCAACATTCCCGTCGGGGGGGTTAGTCATCGTGTGCCTGGCAACATTCCCGTAATGTCTGCAGACTAGGGGCTGACGTACAACATCGTGGTGACTCAGAAACAAAAGGTTGCTTTTATGCAGTTAACTATGCTATATTGTTTTGAGAAAGCTAAGGGATAATGCTCTGGTAGAAGTGAATTTATGATATTGGATTTTAAAATCTTTATTGTGTGATGTTTTTATAGACTTGGCTACATGATTTTATTTTTTAGTAAAGTTGATGATGTAATATTGCTTATATACAGGTTCTTGATATTGGTTTTAGAGAGCTAATTGTATGATATTGGTTCCATAGAGCTAAGTATGTGGTAAGGGTTTTATAAATTGTGTTATTTTTTCAATAGAAGCATTGGACTTTAATAATAAATTCTTTTTTATTTTGCATGTACTTCACATGAATATATATATATATATATATATATATATATATATATATATATATATATATATATATATATATATTATATATATATATTAATTTATACATTATCTGTACACTGTTGCCACAGAACAACATTGAACAGCTGCACGGATGAATGTGTGTTATATTTTCAAATGTTATGGCTGTTCATTTATGGGCGTGTGTGTGAGTTTTATCATAAGAATTAAAACAAGAGAGGGGGAGAGTTAAGTCATGCCCACGTCCAATTGTCCACATACAAAAATTCACTCAGTACATACTTATATACGTGTCTACGTAGGCAAACAAGCATGCATCCATGCATACACACACACACACGCAAAGATGTATACATACATGCATGATAGCATAACTGCTAAATATTAGAGAGAGAGAGAGAGAGAGAGAGAGAGAGAGAGAGAGAATATGAGTGGGAATTTTAAGCATGCCTCTGGCATCCCGGGAGCGTATTTCATCTGGGTCACCGGGCCGAACTCCTGTACGTGAGTGTGGTGGCGATGAGGCCAGAGTTTGTATACTTTGTGCCCAGATGTATGAGGACAAATGTCCCATGAGAGAGAGGGAGAAATTCGGGTTCAAGTGAGATGGATGGCGGGAGTGACAAAACAAATTGGGAGGGGCAGAATAAATCTGGGAAATGTGATGGTTGAGGTACGGTGTGTGTGTGTGTGTGTGACCTTGAGGTTGTGAATATTGAAGGGGAACAGAGAAGGGAAATATATTCCGAAAGGAAACCTTGACCATTTTTCTTTTTTTTCCGTCTCTCCGAGTGACATGGCTCTTGTCTTTGCCTTTCATACCAAGATTATCTGACCCGTTGTTAAAGATGATACAGAGAAATTCTTCCTGCGCTCGAGTACAGACAGATTAGAATCGCGCCAAGCCACGCAGACTGAAGCTATAACATGTTTACGCTAACAACTGTTGTACTGGGCACTGCTAAAGTAACCGAGCCTGAGTGTTAGATTAATCCAGAACCCACCCCAAACTAACGTCAGTTTCAGAGTTGAATAGTCTCCATCCATTGAACAGTCAAGTCATGGACCATCGGAACGTTCCTAAAACAGACCATTCCTGAAACGGACCAGCCTTAGAACAGACTGTTCCTAATTCAGACCAGCCTTGAAATAGACCAGCAATCTCTAAACTAGTCCAGTCCTTTAACTAACAGTTCCAAACGCAGACTAGCCCTTGTCACGGACCATTCCAGACACAGACCAGCTGTTAAACAAGACCTTTCCCAACACAGACCAGCTATGTAACAGGACGTCTCAAACACAGACCAATCCTGTAACAGGTCTTTTCAAACAGACCAGCCGTAAAACAGAGCATTCCAAACACAGAGTAGCCCCAAAGTAAATCAGGGGAAGGCATAGATCATTACCAAGATATTCCTTTTTTTTTTCACAGAAAACAGGATGCAGAACACAGAGAAACCATAACATGTTATACCCTCCAGCACGAATAATCGCAGCATAAATTAACACATCATACGCTAGCAGCAACATAGCCTAAACCACAACATATGTTGGCACCAAAACATTGCAGCCATAACATATTCTAGTAGCAACATAGCCCCAGCGACATATTCAAGCAACATAACCCCAACGACATAATCTAGTAACAACATAATCCCCAGCAACATATTCCAGTAACACCATAGCCCCAGCAACATATTCTAGTGACAACATAGCCCCAACAACATAATCTAACAGAAACATAGTCCACCCCTAACCTGCCGTTGTGACCACATTTCCATATCTGATGGGACAAAAACACACTAATTGCATGGCTCTCTGTGTACACATGAATGCTGCAGTTTAATTTCACCTCAATTATTCGTAATGATACACTTGCACGAACTTTATGCGTCCTTGTGTCACACATATCTGAAGACAGCAGCCATGGGACACATTACCTGCCTTAAAATATGGGGATATGATAGTGGACATCCTCTCTCTCTCATCTCTCTCTCTCTCTCTCTCTCTCTCTCTCTCTCTCTCTCTCTCTCTCTCTCTCTCTCTCTCTCTCTCTTATTGATGGGGGTTCTCATAATGGTTTATGGCAGCTTTGCGCACCTTAGCTTAGAATGCCTTTTTGGTCTTATGCACAAGAATTGCATATGCATATGTATGCATGAACAGATACATAACACTTGTGGAGAACAGATGTGATTGTAGGGTTGAAAAAAAAAATGTGTCGCCGTTTTTTAATCTCATTATTTCTCTTTTTTTCTAAATTGTTACTGTGGTTGTTTCTCATGCTTTCCTGTGTATGTTTTACCAGAGAAATACATGATCACCTAAGTAGATTTATATGTTGAAATGTGTCTTGATCACGGACGCCTCTTGTTTGACTTGGGGCACATCCTGATTTGTATTGGAGAGCGCCTTACGTAAACCTCACAGTATGTCAAGTTGTGTATTGAAAATTCGAGAGACAGATTCTATCGGAAGAGAAAAATTCTTATCTCTGTTATTGACATTTGACGATCTGGAAGGCATGTATACCAACCGGGGATACAGCTCCTTACTCCTTAGCTGTACGCGAGAACCATTTCCACACGGTACTTGGTGCTGTTGTTTGAAGTAGCTTCCCTTTTTAGGTAATGTATACAACACCCTGTATATATATATATATATATATATATATATATATATATATATATATATATATATATATATATATATATATATATCTCAGCGTAGGTTTGACTGAGTCCCTCACCTTCACTCATGTCCAGAGTGTGAAAACACATGTTTCGAGGTGATGATGAAGCAGTGGGAGTTTGTGAAGGTCGGGTTTCGACCCAGAGTACTACAAACGATGCTGTATCGACTCAAGTGTTATACTTAACGACAGAGCCCGCCCCCGGTCTTGTTCTGCCAAACTCGGCTGTACGACGTAGTCGTTCTGCTTACGACGTACCGAACGCCTGCAGTCAAAAATGCTTTACGTGTTTCGTTCTCGCAAAGTCAGATTACGAAGCGACGTAAGGTCTAAAATTGTGTAGACTCCGGGGTATCGAGACCCTGCAGTTCCTTCCTATCTTCAGAAAGCGAATTTTTAAGTCCCGCATGAAACCCGCGATGTAAAACTAGCACGGCTGTAAACCACTGCAACCAGGAAAGCCATCAGAGCCGCACCACCTTGCCTGATATAAGGCTTTACCTTCGAGGAGGACTTCATGGATATCGCCGTCTGGAGCGTGAAGACCCTCTCATAGATAAGGCACTCACGTAAGGGTGTGGAGGAGGACCTCGGCCTTATCACCTAGGAAGTGCCGTGTTGTAAGCACTCCTGAACCAACAACAGTGGACGAGAAAAAACCCTTGAGACCTCACCGAGGAATGATGAGCAGGTGTTGTCATATGATTCAAGGGTTTGCCATGGGGCTAGGAAGAGGACCTTTTATATATATATATATATATATATATATATATATATATATATATATATATATATATATATATATATATCCTTGGGGCTTCTTCACGCACGGGCAGTCCACAACAAGAGGCAGTGCCAGAGCTGTTCAGGAAAGCTGTTTCAAGAAAACTCGGTTGCCAACGTGACCTGGGAGAGGTCCATGTAGTCAAAATGTGCTTCTCTCAGCTGCCCGGAGAGGGATCACCCCCGTCTCCCCACTCGGCCAACTTGTTGGGGGGGGAACTGGGGAGAAAAGAAACATTCCGTTAGGCTCTAAAAATCATGATTACCCCCGCACCGCTGTCTGATGCGGCACCTCGATGACCGTCGACTAGGCAAGAAACTTTCCTCTAGCCTCTAAAATCATGATTACTTCGCCACCGTCGTCTAGTGGCGAGCCAGAGGCTGGGGGAAAAGAAGACCGGGTTTGCTGTTCCGACGGGCCCCTGAGCGGCAAAAAGGAAAAATTGGTTAAGCAGCCTAGAAATTAGACTCCCTCCTCAAAATTCGAAAAGAAAAAGTATTTGAAAAAAAGGAGAATCTGAAAACGCATTTCGCTGGAAGGAGAGGTCTGTATCTCGGGGAAGAAAGGTGTAATTCTCTTCGTGAATGGGAAATCGTGAATGAGATTCTTCAGGCTCTGAGCTACTCCATGCCTTATTATCATATGTGTCGGAATGTGGGGGAGGGAGCGGTTTTTCAGGAGTTTTGAGCCGGTGGGACTTCAATGATTCAACGTCGCTCAGCTTCATCCTCTCAAAACCCCTAGTCTCGAAGCTTGTCCCTTGAGCACGACTGTATGACCCTTGACCACGACGGTACGACCCTTGACCACGACGGTACTACGACCCCTGAGCACGACGGTAGGACCCTTGACCACGACGGTACGATCCCTGACCACGACTGTACGACCCCTGACCACGACGAAACGATCCTATTTGGTATGATGACCTGACCCATAAGGGTTAGAGTAATTAGCAGACAGCAGAGAAGTGTTTTGAAGGCAATCAGAGTAAGACTGGATTCGATTGCGATTTGCTCTACTAGATATTGATAGCTTGTTCTTGACCTTGGCCTCGAGAGCTTACTCTTGACCTCCTTTACTTTTTTGTTAACCTGATCCTCGATGGCTTTGTTGTCCTTGTCCTCGATATATTTTTTTTCTTAGTTACTTTTGCCTTCGTTAGTCTTGCTACCCCCTCTTCTCGATGGCTTTTCGTAACCGTCCTCGCGTCTCTTCTAAACCCCTTGATAGTACGAAGGGCGCGTTGAACCAACGGTAAAGACGATTCGTTGTAAGTGAAGTTGATCACTGAAGCACTGATGTAATGTTCTATAGAATATCGCCGTGTGAGGTAAAATCCGTGAAACAAAACTGACATTCTGAAGAACATCTCTTTGTGAAGGGGACTGAAGACTTGCCTGGTGTTCTGAAGAACACCCTTTTGTCTTTTCCTACAAGAAGAAAAAACATCCTTTTTTGGCTTGTTTTCTTTACGGTAAATAAAGTGGGAATTGAGAGTAAATATTTGAGGTTCTAGTTGGACGAGGCAATGGTAAGGCCTTCCATCAACCTTCTTCTTTGTCTCGGCAGTATAAACAAACGAATCATCCTTACTCAAGAAGGTATGTTGTTCCCTCACTAGAGATACAGACATCATATTATAGTACAAGAGAGTCTCTCTCTCTCTCTCTCTCTCTCTCTCTCTCTCTCTCTCTCTCTCTCTCTCTCTCTCTCTCTCTCTCTCTCCAGTGACGTCACGTAACTCGCACAACCCCGCTCTCCGGAACCGCATATTTCCCCTCGTTGAGCACCACGGGGTAGCCCAGTTTTTTGGCAAAACATTTTGTCGTTAGAACTCGTAAGTAGGAACTCTCTGATAAAGTGATAGTCATACCAACTTTTATAAGTACTGTTATCATAAACCCATTCCTCAGAAGACAAGGATCTTTTCCATATATATATATATATATATATATATATATATATATATATATATATATATATATATATATATATATATATATATATATTCCTGCTGGCTACTGAGACAACAATGACTCAGGTAACTGTGCTGAGCTCTTAGGCAAATGCGTCGCTGAGTGTCATAGTCCTCTCACGTGGTAAAAGGAACATGAATTTAACATTGCTCCTCGGGTCTTAAACGCGGCCAACGCGACGGTATGTGGCGGTGAAGAACACTTCCATCCCTCCCCCGGAAAATAGATTTATATGATCGTGTATATGTATATACATATACATACGTTTACGAATACATAATGATCTAAACTGTAATTGCACTTCAGCGGGAGTTAGGATAGCCCTTAAAACATATTTTGTATCGTGAAGTCTTAAGAAAAAGAATGGCTGAATTTCTACTGAAATGCGATTACCCTTTCATGAAGTCAGCCCGGACTAGTGTGATCATATATATATATATATATATATATATATATATATATATATATATATATATATATATATATATATATATATGTATGTATACATATGTATATATACATATGTAGACGTGGTCATGTACATAGGTAAAGAAATGATGGTCTCAGTTGGATAATTGGCTAGCACGAAGTACCTTCCCTTGAACATAATTTCCCATCATCTTTATGAGAGAACCTGCGGCATAATGTAATTGTATGCCATTAAGCAACTTGTGTGGCGGTGAATTACAGACTTGGTCTTCTCCAGTAATTTAGGAGAATTAGTCATGTTCTCCGGCACAAATGAGAGGCCCCCCACAGTTCCCAGTCATTTCAACAAATGAACTTTTAACTGGCCTTAGGGGAGAGAGAGAGAGAGAGAGAGAGGCATCACGTGTCTCACCTGGGAATGGCTCAGCCTCATAAGTCTGGGCTTTTTGCACTTTTGAAAACTGTGGATCAGTCGAGTGTGTATCGCGAGGGCACGTGGATGAAGTTAGGAAAATAAGAGAGAAAAAGAGAGAGAGAGAGAACGTTCCTTTTGAATGTGGAAGTTCGAGCTTTAACGCATCATGGGCGTGTTGGGTTGAGGATGTGGGTGAGTGATTTGAGGAAATGGGATTATATATACCCGATCCAACCCTTTGAGAGATGGGAAGTGGAGTTACTGATGAATAATACGAGTATGTTCGTCAGTACCGACAGTTGTAATGATGATGATAAGAAATGCATAAGGTCTGTTCCCCTGACGATCTCCCTGAGAGAGGATCAAGTGGTCTGTTTCTGTTTGCATTCCATATTTTTGTATTCTTCTGCATAGATTAGTAGAGGGTGAGTACAGTCTTGAGGTTTGACTGTAGTGAGAGAGGCAGTAAAGACTGTACAGTAGTACACAGGGATGACCCCAGGCACGTCCATATGCGTTAGTACTGAAGAGAACAACAAAGTCTCGAAATATGAACTAAGATCGAGAGATGAGCTGTTAAGATTACTCATTCTTCATCATCAGTTGCTTCCTCATCGAGCAGATGTCAACGTGTCTGCAAGAAAAAAAGAAAAAAGCTACAGGAACATCCAATTCTTTCTTTTTTTCCTTTCTTTCATCCATTCTTCTTTCGGGATGGCATAATTCACGGTTGGAAGGGGGGTCTCCCTCTCTCTCTCTCGCCGTAAATCACTTGCATTTTGCACGTGAATGTGCGATACACCATCGCTTTGAAACTGTCCTGAAGTTGAGGTGATTTAGGAAGGCATTTCACGCTGACGCGGCCACACTCGCCTGTTGCGAAGACAAAACGCCATTTTTAAGGCTTCGTAGGCTCCCCCATACGGAAGACGCTGGGAAAACTAAAGCCACAGTTACCATAAGGTCCCCGTGTTATTATACCGTGAAAGTAGATTGGTAAAAAAGAAATGAAATAGAGATATTTGTATGTGAAAAAAGAAATGAAATAGAGAAGTTTGTATGCATGGTGTCGGGATTTAATTTCATAAACCACCTCGTCTAATTTCACTCTTTTTTTTTTTTATGTTTTAGGTACAAGTTTGTTGGGAGACGTTTTGCTTCGAATAAGGCGAAGTTCTTTTTCTGTAACAGGTTTGTTAATATATGGGATGATTTACTGTTAGAGTGGTTGAAGTTAATACCATTCATACGTCTAAGAACAGACTTGACAATTTCTTCATACGTATGAAGTCCACGTTTGACATTATTTGCGCCTCCTGAGTGACGTTTAAGGTTTACACTTATCTGTATGTTCGTGGCGTCTGTCCTTCATCACAAACAACCTCGAAAGGACCCAGTGGTCTGTTACTGTTTGTATTCCTTTCTATTCCCTTGTATGCTTTTTATAAGTTGAGGAAGGGCTGAATTTTCCTTGGGGAGAAAAAGAATTAGGTTTAAAGTTCAGCTTTACGAATTTCCCCCATTTCCTTGATTCATGGCATTCACATGATTATTTCTCGCTGGTCATCAGTAGATATATACCCCCTGAATACCGGAGAACACATGAACGGTAGATACAACCATCCTTTACATCGTAATACTCGAATCTGATTCGTCAAACTCCTCATGATTCTGACAGCCATACGCACCTTGTAAATTGAGCTGTGTATGGATATATATTTTTTCAATGAACCATGTGTTGGTACATAGACTCTCCATGCTTGTGCATAGTCTAGACATAAAACTACGATTTAAAAGTTGGTGTAAAGTAAGAGATCGCTGGCTGGACATAGAACGTATATTTCTATTTCCACCACCATTGCTCCCCTTTCCCGTTAACTTGTTTTTATACTTTTTTGGGGGGCGGGAGCCATTTCTTCACCACATGTCTGAATTTTTTCTCTCATTTTAAATGTACGTAAAACTGTTGGACAGCAAACCGTGCCGACCTTTTCTCCGACAAGATTACCCGCTAACAGCTTGTCCCGCCAGTTGAATGGCGAGACGCCCGAACTCTGTGGGTGCTCGTGGCTCTAGTTACTGTCTGCGACAATGACTCTGCTTGTGTTGTGGTCGATGCTGTGGTCTGTGGTTGTAGACACTTCTATAAATCAGTGATGGTGCCTGCCTAGTTGTAGTTGTAATTGTAAATATTTTGTCTTTTTTTCGCAGCCAACAGAAAGAATAAAAATCGAGTAAATATCATGTGTCAGTTGACCTCTACACCGGTAAAAGGGGAATACCACGTACGAACCACTTGGTCTAACGTGGTTCGTACGTGATATTCCCCTTTTAGCGGTGTAGGAGGTCATTGATCGAGGCTCGTCAGTGAGGCTCGTCATCATGACCACGGTGAAATATGTAGTTTGTATGTGGGATTAGCCAGCGCTGACAACCAGTCCCGTCGGACATCATTTCATTCTTGTTACTTTCATTGGAGATTTGCACGTCTTGTAGATGTGCGTGAGAGAGGTGTGTTGCCGGGCTCCGCCTGCTCGAGGTTACACCCCCCCCCCCCCCCCCCCCCCCCCCCCCCCCACCCCCCCCCCCCCCCCCCCCCCCCCCCCCCCCCCCCCCCCCCCCCCCCCCCCCCCCCCCCCCCACAAGTGAAAGGTTGCTGCATTTGGTGGGGCTGTATCACTGGGAGTCACAAAGCTTCTCATTCGTGAGTTCGTATTTCCCTGCTGCTGGAAGTAGCGCAGCGCAGGGCTACAGGAACCTCTGTAAAGGCTGGAATATATATATATATATATATATATATATATATATATATATATATATATATATATATATATATATATTCAGTGATCCTTTTTTTCCCCACTGTAAACGTCAAAAATAGTAACTTTATTGCCAATTTCTCTTTTGATGCTTTGTTAGGTTGTATTATGCTCTCACATGCAACTCCATTTGCAGCACATTATTACACAGAATCTAATTAAAGAAAATTCAACAGTTTTTTATTGCTGGTCCAGTTTTGTTTTTTTATCTTTCGATGGCATAATTACATTTATTTTTATACAGTAAATCACTTATTATGCATTTTCAGCGATAATTTTGTATTTAACTGTATAATTTTTTTCCCTCGTCGTTGCTGTGATAATCGTAATGTTAACGTTGGGCTTGTGTGTATGGTACGTTTATGGAGGAAAATGTAAGTGAAAACGTTACCAGCGGAACGCTGTATAGGAGTCGTGGGGAAGCGGCAGCAAGGTCAGAGCTGTGGGTTTTGTGCTCACTGTGTCTGAGGATGCTTTGTGAGACTCTTCATTTTCTCATTAGTTTTCGAGGTAAAAGTATGATGTAAGCCGACTGCCTCTTCCTGTATTCGCACCTTGGCCGGGGGTCCACACATGGTCGATGGTCAGTAACGGTAAACCATTGCCACCGCGGAAGCCCATGAAAAGTGTAGATATGCTTTTAATGTTGGATATTAATGACCTATAATCATTCTCTCTCTCTCTCTCTCTCTCTCTCTCTCTCTCTCTCTCTCTCTCTCTCTCTCTCTCTCTCTCTCTCTCTCTCTCTCTCTCTCACACACACACACACACACACACACAAGGTCAGGATTACAGAGTCTTTCTCATGGGGTCGTAACTTCTTAATGAATGGTTGCACCGTCGTGTTCAAGGAGTCGTACCAAAGGGTCGCATCGTCGTGCTCATTGAGGTCGTAAGGGTCGTGTTCAAGGATCGTACCGTCAGTGTTCTTCTGAGGACCGTAGCCGTCGTGCTCAAGGTTGGAACCTTTGTCGTTTATACGTTCAGAATATATTCGTTCACCTGCAGGTAGTCCCAGCTAACTACTTGCACCCAGCGACAGAAAACTGAGAATCAGGTGTATAATGACGCCTCGACATTATCCGGCCCACCCTCCTGAAATTAAACGTTCCAGGGGCTTCCCTTCATCATGTCTGGAGAACCCAGGTTTACGAGGAACCTGTGAGTGTGCCGCTGTGGATAGACTGTGAACCTTGCACGGGCTCGCCCTCAGCCAGACCAGCTGTTCATCCTTCCGTAGGTGCTGGTCGATAAATGAGTATTTGACTGAAACTGGTATATATATATATATATATATATATATATATATATATATATATATATATATATATATATATATATATATATATGAGATAGCCATGGTAATGGATTTCAGTTACCTGTGCCGTTTCAGATATCATTAAAAGAAAAGCCTTATATGTTTTGGCTAAATTCACATTGTGATTTATGTAAACATTTCTCATTATTTCTAAAAGCCATTAATAATTACAAGTAATTCGTTATTATTCGTCAGTCATTGCGCTATAGTCTATCTTAAATATGTAAATACGTAAATTTGTAACATTGGTCCATATAGTAGCAGAGGAGGAATAGGAGGGATGAGGTGTAAATCAGAACCAACAAAGTAGTGTAAATGCGTGTGTTTGTATGGCGAAGTTTATTCTTTATTTATTCATATCCACTTCTGTTTCGTACCGTCGTCTGCTAACTTGGCTTCTCTTCTCTACCCCATTCCATCTCCCCCCCTCTTCATCACCCCCCCCCCCCCATCCTCTTCCTCCTCCTCCTCCTCCTCCTCCTCCTCCTCTTCACCCCCTCCCCTGTAAGACCTCATACGTCACGGGTTGGAATCTCGGGAAACTTAGCGGGTCCGACCAATGCATACTAAGCGTGTGTTCTGGACGTGTTGTCGCGCGCGACGTGTTCTCCCACCTCCTCCTCCTCCTCCTCCTCGCCACTTCCCCAGCCGCCCCCACACAACCCCTCTCTCTCTCGATTTTGATTTTGAAATTAGACATTGAAGTAGTTGGTTCGATGTGTGTTGTTTGTCGTGCAAGCTGTACACGGGACTTTGAGGTCATGACGATATTCTTTTGACTATGATTAAAGGCGTGATACTCACAAGGGAAATGTAAGTTATCACATTCAAAATCATATATATATATATATATATATATATATATATATATATATATATATATATATATATATATATATATATATATATAAACTCCAATTCTGTGCTATATCCTGTAGCGGGGAACTAATGGACGAGACTTTACTCCCTTTCATCAACAGATGATGATACAGCCTCGCCAATTGTGCCTTTCTACCTGTAGTGCACCCTCAGGCAGGTATATATATATATATATATATATATATATATATATATATATATATATATATATATATATATATATATGATATGTATATATTGTTTTTATATTGTTCGCCTTTTCCCGCGTTAGCGAGGTAGCGTTAAGAACAGAGGACTGAGCCTTTGAGGGAAATCCTCACTTGGCCCCCTTCTCTGTTCATTCTTTTGGGAAATCAAAAACGAGAGGGGAGGATTTCCAGCTCCCCGCTCCCTCCCCTTTTAGTCGCCTACTACGACACGCAGGGAATACGTGGGAAGTATTCTTCCTCCCCTATCCCCAGGGATAATATATATGTATATATATATATATATATATATATATATATATATATATATATATATATATATATATATATATATCCATTTGTATATGTATATGAATTTACTTTCCTGCTTTCCAGTTGTAATAAACCTTGAAAAAAGATCTGGAGATAAATAGGTAAATAATTTATATTTATTTGTTGTCAGTTTGCGTTGCAACTTATAATCATGATGACCATCCAGCGGTTCCGATCCATCAGATCGAATGACGTCATGCAGGAATCAGATTACGGTGCGCCGCCGTGATTCGTTAAAAAAAAAAAAAAACTAGTGAAGGGATGTTTATCGTTTAATGCCGGACGAGGATGTGAGGGCCTGAGTGAGTGATGAGGAGGAAGCGATGAATTTCCAGCTGTGTGACTCTGATCGAATAGTGCATTTTTGACCGGCGCTAACTGTGTGAATATTGATTAGCTCAAAAATCAGATTAGGTGGGGATTGGGGGGGTGTCAACCCAGATGGAAGTCATGATGGTTGCTGAAGGAGAGCAGCCATGTTGGTTGCTAGGGGAGCTATGTTGGTTAAGGAAGTCATGTCGGATGCAAGGGAAGCCATGGTGGTTGGTGAGGAGGAGTTTTTGGTATATAAATAAATGTTTTTTGGTTTTCATTTAGTTTCTGGAGGGTTTTTAGGGATGACAGTTGGGAGGTTGGGGGGAAGGAAGGATGTTATATATATATATATATATATATATATATATATATATATATATATATATATATATATATATATATATATAGGAAGTTAATGGTGGAAAGAAACTAACGTCTCACGAAGTTGATCATCCGTAGAGTGAAGGGAATATGGCAGCCTTCCATCCATATATACATCATCTACACGACACTCCCCTGCATCACACTCCCAGTGGAGAGGGTTCCGCGCAGCCCCAAGTTCAGAGAGAAAGAGGAGCCTTTATACAGCCCTACCCAGCCTTCAGAGAGAGAGGGAGGTGAGGGGATGGGTGGTGGGTGTCGCGGCTATATCCATATTTGTTCCTTCTAGGGAACTGTGTGTGGCGAGGGATCGCATGTCTCTAGACCTATACGTCCCCCACTCTGGCTGGTAAACACGGTCTCGACGCCGCTATGAAGAGGGAAGGAGAAGAAGAGGAGGAGGTGGAAGTACATTTACACCCACCCTCCTCCTCCTCCCGTAACGTGGCTCTCCCACGTCAGTGCTCGACCGGGTTAAGGGTTTCCGTGGATTGGCCAATGTTGCTATAAATGGGACTTGTTAAAAGTGGGGGTTATGATGCTACAATAATGAGAGTACTTTTTATTACCCATGCCAAGCGGGATGATTAGCGAAACGTTAATCGGTCATTGTTTTCAGAGCACTTCGATTAATCCCTCAGTACCTGAAGGGGGACCATGAGTTACCATAACGGTACCTGGGAGTAACCGATGTGTGTTGGGGTCAAGTACCTTTCAGAAGTTTGGGAGTTTAACATCATCAGGCGTGCGTAATCCTGCCTGCATCTCTCTCTCTCTCTCTCTCTCTCTCTCTCTCTCTCTCTCTCTCTCTCTCTCTCTCTCTCTCTCTCTCTCTCTCTCGTGCCATTCCCTTGGCCCAGGGTACTTCTCTATCCTTCCTGCCTCACAGACAAGCACCTTTAAGACATAATGCACCAAAGTTGATGGACGAATTAAGTCGGACTTCACCAGGGAAGTTGTTAATTCAATAGTATTGCATGTAAACTTGAATCACTCCGGGACAAGACTGATTGGAGGGGGGGGCCATACTGCCCCAATTAACCTCGGAGCCAACCCTTCCTGTGTCCCTCTTTTTATTTCTTTCCTTGCCTAACTCGAGTGCATATGTCAACCCGATCTCGGGGTCCGACGGAGGGAGGTGTAGTTGAATCAAGACAGAAGTTGTGCGCATCTCACCGTCGTTGCTGCGATCCTGAGAGTGTATCTGTAATGTTCTGATGCATGAAGTGTGGAAGGCAGATTACTGACTGAACGAAAAGTTAGATATATATATATGGATGTCTCGTTGAATGAAAAGTTAAGGATATGAATCCCGTGTTGGACGAAGGGTTAGGAGTTGTGGACAACTTAGTGAATGAGAACTTAGATATGTCGGTGACTTATTTGAATGAATATTTAGAGGTATGTTGAATTTGTTCAATGAAAAGTTATGAATATGGATAACTTCCTAGATGAAAAGTTAGAAATATGAATGTCCTTCATGTTAAAGAGAGATGTGTTTGAAGAAATATTTTGTTTTCCTCTTTTTCGTGTCGGAAAATATGAGTTAAGAATATAACTCAAAAATGTATACTCATACACGTTCTCGACTCCGGGTCCCAATTCGTTATTTTCTTTTTGATTCGTTGTATTTCCATTGTTTATCCCTGGTGCATTAACGCTGTGATATATCTCCCTTGTCATTTATTTTTCCTTCACGTTACTTTTCTTTTTTTTCATGTGAACATTTCTTTCATTACAATTTTCACCTCGCATTTAACTTTGTATTTTGCATTTTGTGTTTCGTGTTGGCACCAAGGTCAGCTGAGGTCATCTACCCGAACGAATTTGAATATCTTTTCTTCAACATATATTTTTTTCCTCATTGCTCTTCTGCTACGGTTTTCTCTATAAAACAAATTGATTTCTTTATCATTCTTTATCATATTCCTCGTACAGTACAAGTAGTTAATTACACACACACACACACACACACACACACACACACCCACACACACACACACACACACACACACACACACACACACACACACACACACACACACACACATTACCCTCCCACCTCTCCCATACGAGACGGAACCCGTTGTGTGGTGAAGGCTACTGTATCTTATGAATGGCTCCTTCCACTAATTAACACCGTCGGTAATTACCCTATAGTACTTGTGCGCCACTCACGTCATTAACTTAATGAGCCTCGGACTCACCCGCCGTAGTTCATTACAAATTCGATTTCCCATTTTTTTTTTTGTTTTTCATTCTTTTCTTTATTTTGGTGAAGTGTAATTTCCTTCCATCGTTGGATTGGAAAACACACGAGAGTTACGACAGATTGAGAGAAGGTTTACGTACCCTTCGGCGTTCCATTTCTCATCCTTTCCATTTCATTTCATTTTTTTTTTCTTTACCCCTTTACTCTCCTTCCACCACTGCCTTCTCGCTGAACAGAAGGTGGTATAGGTAATTAAGAGAAGCCCCCCGCTGGCCTGGAGGGGTTAATGGGTTAATGGTCATTGATGCGTACGATGAGAGCATGAGGCGAAGGGCATGAGGAAACAAAGGACTTAAACAGCAAGAGTCTTGGGGGGTCATTTGACCCCGAGCTGTGTATGGTAATGTGGCATAGGGGTGGTTCTCTTGGTACATGACAATTTGATGGTTAATAACCTTTTTGAATTTTCATATCATGAGTTTTAAAGGACGAGCTAGAGAAAGGGGGGTAGACTTGTGGATGAATAAAGACACAAGGGGCTTTGTTCGTCGCGTGTTGATGGGTTTGGTTATTATTATTGCGGTGCATGAATGATGAATGCCGTGTGATGGTACGCCGGATGAATGGATGAACGGGATGATGACGGACGACCTTGTGGTGACGTGGGTCTTCTCGTGTCCCGTGTGGGGCGGGGGAGGGGGGGGGGGGGGAACCGCCCCGTGACGTCGGTCAGGTGGTTCACGGCAGCTGGTTACTGCGGTGGAGAGAGACATATATCTGTATTTGCGGCTGGTGACGACGACAATCTCTCTCTCTCTCTCTCTCTCTCTCTCTCTCTCTGGTGAGCGCTACCCGTTTGCCCAGCCTCATGACAAGATCTTCTTCTTCTTCCTCTTTTTCTTCTCCTGGAAATGGAAGAGTATATTAGACTTTTGAATTGACTAGATGGTACAGTGAAAGATTCAGGATGTATAGGATGTCACACACACACACACACACACACACACACACACACACACACACACACACACACACACACACACACACACACACGCACTTTACCCCACAGCCGCACCTAACAAGCTCTCCCACTGTTATTTTAACCAGCCTATTTGAGGACAGGGTACAATCGATCTACGTCCAATCAAACTTACTCCCGCAGTCCCCCTGATTGTTATTGACTCTGAGGGCAATTGGAAACGTCGAGGTTAAACAGAGTCTCCCCATGACCCCATCTGTTGGAGCTCTTCTCAAAGGCAACAACATGTACTGGTCCAGTTTGCCTCCGACACAGGACGCGTTGATATGTATATACGCCTCGCCAATTAGATTTGGATTTAGGGGGGGGGGGGCGTATGTATTGGAACAGTTGAATAGGGAGATGCGACCCTTGAGTACGTCTTTACGACCCTCGAGCATGAAGATACGACGTCAAGAATACGACGGTACGATCCTTCAGCACGACGGTACGACCTCTGAACACTAGAGTACGACGGTGCAGTTCTCACTAACAGCATTACCACCGTGGGATCGCCTGGTATCTAACCTGATCCTAACGAGGTCAGATCGGAAATCCCAGGCAATTATACCGAAGGGTCGCACCATCCTCCAGTCGTACATTAACAGGTGCAACAACACAGAGCACGAGAGCATATCAACAGATGTGCAGACATTCTATGAATGACCCGGGCATAACTACAGTGATCGTCCCTCCAATTATCGCAGCGGACGCGTTCCAGACGCCGCTGTTTATAAAGGGAAGTTATTTGTCTTAATTACATGAACTGGTGCAGCTGGCGCGGGTACAATATGCGATCCGTTAATCTTTCCCCAACACGGGTACTGGTGGTGATAGGTTCCTCCCGGCAACGAACTCGCACCGATCTCGGCCTGGGATGAATGCGTGGTCGTCAGGTGAGGCGAGGAAGATGATACTCCAACTTGTCGTCAGGCAGTCGTGTATCTAAGATCTTGATGGCAGGGTGTCCGTGCTGTGTAGGGCATCCCCGTCTGGGTGTTCCTGTGTTGTAGACGATGTTACTGTCTTATCCCAGCGCTCGCGTGGGACATGAGATAGGCCTTTCTTTACATTGTCGTGAGCTCCCCTCGACAGGTGATGTACATAAGCCCTAAGATAACCCCCTTTCATTGCCCCCCACCCGCCGTTCTCAAAATGATAAACTTCAAGAGAGAGAGAGAGAGAGAGAGAGAGAGAACATATACAGTACATAGGTGTGGTGTTACCGGACTCCGCTTTGCCACGGTTCGACCGCAAGTGAAAAGTCACCTCGGGCGAGGCTGTATCGTCGTCTGTTGACGAAAGTGAGAATGATCTCGTTGAAGAACATCTCTCTCCAAAAATAACCCAAAATTTCTCCTGATTGTAGCGCAGCCTGGAAGTTACAGGAGCCCCATAGAAGGACTTGGATATGTGTGTGTGTGTATATATATATATATATATATATATATATATATATATATATATATATGCTGAAAGTATCACATGGAAAAGGAAACGCGAGATCCTGAGTGCTTTCGTGTAATATCACATCCTCAAAGGTTCTGTTGATACACGTGTCTGTTGTGATTGATTTTGTGCATATATATATATATATATATATATATATATATATATATATATATATATATATATATATATATATATATGAAATGCGAGATACGAGTATTTCTGAAAACTATAATTCGAGAAACTGTACCTCTCTGGGAACTGCATTACAGTTCTTGCCTGGCTATCGCGGGCCAGACCTCACATTTTGAACAGAGTAATTGAATTATCTCAGCCTCGCTCAGAGTATAAAGTCCAGTTACCTGTTTAGCTGTCATCGTATTTAATTGGTTTCGAGATCAATTAGCTTCATCATTTACAGTGTTTTTTTTTTTCTATCTTGGCCCAGCGTTAAGTAGGTCGTAATTACCTATTTGCAATTCCCGATTCGTACTGTACAGTGAAGAGGACTGCGCACTCACAAGCCCTTCACCTATCCATTTGGTCATTCAGTTTCTTCAGACTTTACTGTGCTACTAAATTCAACCATTTTAACGGTGAACTTACTTATTTCATCCACTGTTTTGGTTCTGTGTTGGTCTTCTTAACACCACCTCTGATACGTGTCGTAGTTTCATGATGAATTTCATGTTATGGATTCTTGTTTCGCCATCTCTGTTAATATTTCGAAGAATTATTCTACCGACGTCGTGATCACAAGGGTTTGATACCTGAAAAGGCGATGATCAGATCACCACTTACTCTTCTCTCCAAACTGGTGGAGAAATGTGTGGCCTTTTAACTCTTTACTGCAACTCATCTTTCTCAATTCTGGTACCATCTTTGTTGCCTTCTTCAGGGACTTGTGTGATAATTCTTTGTGTTTCTTCAGGTGTGTGTTGCGAATGGCAGTGTTTCGTGTGTTTTACTGAGAAAATGAACAGGAAAAAAAAAAAGAATATGGCCTCAGTTTCCATGGGTTTTGTGCAAAGCATTGCATTATTATTGCTGGTGTGGCCTTAAGTATGATATAGCGTCATTCACCGTCATTAGTCTTGATGAAAAATGGGGGAATCTTTTATTTGTTCACAGCCGATGTCATACATCATGCTGGCGTCATTAGCGCCATGGTGGTTCGCCAGTGGTCATGACGCAATCAACCATTTTAGCACATTATCTGGGAATGACGTAATCAAACTTTAGTGTTGAAACCGACCACTGAGAGAGCATTTCTTCGTAGCGTCATCGCGGCCGTCGACCAATCACGGTGTTTACAGTATAGCAGCCCTCAAAAAATTATTCCCCGTCATTTATCTTTTAGATAACAAGGGATGATAACAAAATAGTCGTGTGGCGAATGACCCATTTCTGCGGACTTGCGGATCACAAAGGACCGCAGTGGTGGTGGCTATTACTGCTGTCGGGCAGTTAGCAGACAGATTGGCCAGGTATTCATACTGAGTATGATACACGCCAGTCGTATAGAATGATTCACATACTCTTCTACCAGTGAGATACGCCAGATTGACCATTTTCATACCCCATACTTTTTTTTTTTTTCAATCGGTCGCACATTCGTGGGATGAAACAATTTAGCATCAGATCTATTACCTGATCATGTGTCCACACAGGTTTTCGGTGCATTGGCACCGGCGGTGCTTATTTATATATACGGACATTCGGATACGTGTTGACGGATGAAGACATCCGCAAAAGCTGTTTCCTCGTTATCCGGCAACTCGAGTGTGTGTGTGTGCGTTCCTTGTTCTCCTGTCTTGTTTCCCTTCCCGCTGCACTGCTGTTATGTTGACTGTCTCTCTCTCTGTTGCACTGTTGCTATCATGGCTTCCTTTCTCGTGAACTGGTGACGTCATGTTGCGTCGTTACCACTACCGTTACTTTCTGTTGTACCGTTGTTGCTGTGACTGTTCCCTCCCGTTGTGTTGTCGTTATCATCACTCTGTTTCTGTGTAGTTCGGTTTCATACACGGGCCCTAGATGGTTTGGGGTTGTACACTCGATAACAGACCAGCCTCCAACGTCCTGTGAAATCCTGGGGTCAAAGGTTCTCTGGTTACAGTAAGACTTTTGTCGTCCAAAATCTTCGTGACCTCATGCCATTAATCTACCATAGCTGTGCTAGTGGTAGATACAGTAGGTAGATTCTACCTCCCACATCCCTCATCCTCTGTGGGTTCTCGCTCTGCCTTCTACTTGCTGGCGGTGCGGTATCGGTGCTATTAGTCGTCTTGTCCTCCAGTACAAGATTGGATTTCCGATATGGGAATCTTGACCGGGACTTTTGCGATATGCCTCAGCGGTATGGCACATCCACACAGTAGCTGGAGTTTCCGTTTCCTTTACTCTCTCTCTCTCTCTCTCTCTCTCTCTCTCTCTCTCTCTCTCTCTCTCTCTCTCTCTCTCTCTCTCTCTCTCTCTCTCTCTCTCGTTTTGTGGTTGTGGTTGTTGTTGTTGTTTGTGAGTTAGGTGATTACTGGAGAGGTGCGAGTCTCATGTGGAGGTTCGTGGTACAGCAACAGTAGTAGTGGTCGTTGAATACAACCACAAGGAGAGAGGAGGAGATGGAAGATGTTGAGGATTAGGGGAGGAAGAGGAGAAAAAGAAGGCGAATAAGAGGAAGAGAGAAGACGAGAGAGAAGAAAAAAAAAGATGAAAGAAAAGATGATACTCACTCTCATTATCACTGTTCGTGATTTTGTGGTTTTGGTCTGAAATAGCTTGTTTAATGGTGTCATGAACAACCATTACTTGCGTTTTCATCAGTTCCACGTTATTGTGTCGTGTTTCCTATTATTCTCTCTTTTTATTCGGTGTTCTACACGCATCTCCTTTATTTATTTGTGCTCTGTCCCCTATTTCTTCTTCCTCCATTTCATGGAGAACTATGATTTAGGAAACACTTTCATTCCTTCACTCCTCCTCTTTACTAGTCATGGGGGACGATTTGCGTCATGGGATCTCTCCATCACACACACACACACACACACACACACACACACACACCCTGTTCTCATGCCCTGTTCGCATGAGGTCCGGTCTGTCCACAGCCGCTGCATATGTAGAGTGATGGGACCACGTCCATACCCATGAGCTCTCCTGTCCACAGTCCCAGCTGTGTGCCTCGCTACTTACCCTCCCGAAGGATCCATGGTGGTCGCGCCACGTTCCCTGCATTCAGTCAGAGGGAACCGTAAAAGCCTTATTTATTCTCTCGATTTCCTTCCCTCTGGATGGATTCCTGGATATGCCTGTTGTTGTCTCGCGAAGACCACGCCACTGTCTCTAATTCCTGCTGTCTCTGTTTCCTTCTCAACTCGTGGTGTTGATGAGCATGACACAATGTTTTGCCTCGAGTCATCGTACTCTCGTGTTTGAATACCTTTTCCCCCCGTGATACATGCTGCCTCTGCAGTACGTCTTTGCATCTACGAGGGAGGAATGGGTGGTTGATGGCCTCCTCCCCCTCACAAGAGGATGGCTGTAGCGCTACAAGAATCCCAGCGACGAGGAATGGTAGAATAGACAGACAGAATCCAAACCCCTTGGAGATTCCTAGTGTCTCGTATCTACTTACCTAATGGTAGGATAGACAGACAGAGAATCCAAACCCCTTGGAGATTCCTAGTGTCTCGTATCTAGTTACCTAATGTGTTTACCCTCCAGGACCGTACCGTCGTGGTCCAGGACCGTACCGTCAGTGCTCCAGGATCGTACCGTCAGTGCTCCAGGATCGTACTGTCGGCCAAAACTCAACTGGTTGTTCTCGTCATTCTCCTTCCCCGCCGTGTATGGCTCTCGTATCATCTACCTGTAATACCCTCTTTTCTCCGTAGTGCCTCACCAGGAGCAATCGTGGAGATCACCACATCTCTGCCCCTCTGTTACCTTCGGATATCTTACGGTAACGGTGATAAGGGTGTACGTTACAGAGGCCTTCCTCTCTCTCTCTCTCTCTCTCTCTCTCTCTCTCTCTCTCTCTCTCTCTCTCTCTCTCTCTCTCTAAGGAGAGAGAACCCCCATAAAAAGTTGATAGCTGGTAACCTCTTTATATATTCCACGTGCGACGTACAGGTCGTCCGTGTTCGTCCCTCGTCAGTAGCGCACCGCCCCAGGGATGATCTGGTCTTATTGGTCCTCTTGTTTTTGTTATTTTTATCTACTACTGTTATTGTTTTATTATTATTGCTGTTTTTGTTGTTGTTGTTGTTATTATTATTATTATTATTATTATTATTATTATTATTATTATTATTATTATTATTATTGTTATTATTATTATTATTATTATTATCATTATTATTATTATTATTATTATTATTATTATTAGTAGTAGTAGTAGTAGTAGTAGTAGTATTAGTAGTAGTATAGTAGTAGTAGTAGCAGTTGTAGTAGTAGTAGTAATAGTAGTAGTAGTAGTGGTATAGAAGTAGTAATATGTGCACCCAGTTTTCTGTGTGCCTTCAGTTAAAGGACAGCGGTGTAGGCAATAGAATCCTAAATCACTTAAATTGACTAATGATGATCAGTCATCTTTAAGAGGTCGTATATATGTATATTCGATGTACATGATCAATTAAGAGTAAAACTTTATGGAAAAAGGAGAATATGGACGAGAATCCTTCTGAAACTTGGCTGCCATTGACCCATAACTTTGACTCGGATATTAGAGTATGTTTATTTCAGGTACGAATGATCATTAAAGAGTAGTATTGTTCTTAGGGGAAAACGTAGACGATGATTCCAACTTCCTAGCGAGACTGGAAACGCCATTAAGGCGAAAACAGATGACCCTGTGAGGAAATTCGCTGCAGTTCCATTTAATATTCATGTACCTGACGCAGTAGGTGAGAGGGCGTAGCCGTTTTGCCTCCCCCTATGTAACCAAGGGTGATAGTAAGATTACTTACTGAAACACTCGTTTCATTCAGAGAGAGAGAGAGAGAGAGAGAGAGAGAGAGAGAGAGAGACTCGTCCCCCTCCACCCTGCGTTACTCCTCTTCCCTCTGGCGCAGTTGGTTGGTATGATCGGTAATCCATACAGTACGTCATTATCGGAGTGGCTGAGTGATGGATGGACCCGGATTGTCCCGGTGGTTTTGAGGTGTGGAGCAGAGAATGAGGGATGTTGATGTGACGCATGGACGGGGATGTCGTTTCCATATATGGTGGAGGGGGCTTGATACTGTGGGGGTGTGTGTGATTGTGGAGGAGGTGGAGGTAGTGATTCTCCCCGGGTGGAGGAGGGTGGGGAGAGAGAGAGATGGAGTTATCTATGTGGAGGAGTTAGAGAGATGGTTGCGTAGGTTAGGGAGATACGCCTCCACGTGTGGAGGAGTGGTAATGGGAGTGAGGATCGGGAAAGCGTTATGTCTGGAGATGGTCGTGATGGTATGATGTGGTGACGGTGGTGGGTTAGTGTGGTAAAAGTGAGGTATAGTGTCGTGCAAGTTGCGGGGAGGCACAGTTGTGGTGAAAGGTGTGGTGATAGTGTCTCGAGTGAGAGCGGTGGTAGATGGTGGTATAGTTTGGTGAGGTTAGGGCTATAGTGGAGTGAAGGCTGTGGTGTAATACCATACAAGCTGTGGCCATGAGAGTAAGCAATGTGGTGAGCGTTGTGGTCGTGGTCTTTCCCATCATCCCAGTAACCCTCTTCCTTGGAAGATCCAGGTCTACAAACACTAGTTAATGTCTTCATTCCTTTTCTCTGATACTTATTTTTTTTTGTTCGCGTCATCCAAGATGGTCATGATTGTGGCACGTTATACCCGCGTCGTGTTGGTCATTATATTTATATTCAGGGACATAATGTTGCTGTCATTATATTGACACTCGGGAATGATCTCCATTACGTAGGATATTGATGGCTGTGTGTGTGTGTGTCTTTGTCTGTGTCTGTGTGCCTGTTATACGCGCCTTTGAAATATTTTGCATATGTGTATGAATGAATCTCTCGTGGTATGTGAGTATGAAAGATATCTATCTCTCTGCAGTGTATGTAAACTACAAACATTCCACGCTGGAACCATAGGGAAATGTTTGCCAGCAATAGCCCTCCCTATCAGTCATGGCTCAATATCATACAACACGACAGAATAATGTTCAGTAATTGGTACAACCAGAGCCAATGATGATTCACCTGTCTGCCAGTTCCCATAGTGGCGACTGAGTGAAATAAACTTTTTATTACTCTCTAGTTCAGTGTTGCAGGGAAGAATGAGTTTGAAATGTAGCGACGGCACCATGGGTCGCTGGTGAAAGGTTTGTGAATCGCTGGTCAAAACTGCACTTCCTTTTGATCACTTCTGGTGGAAATGTATTTCTTTTCCGTTGTCTCTAAATTCTCTATGGCGGAGCTGTATTCGTTGGTCTAAAGAAAAAGATCATGTTTTATTCTTATACCCAGCGTCCACAGTAGAAGCTAACACACACACACACACACACACACACACACACATTCTTATGCTCATGCACACAAATGTATATGGTAGGAAAAATATTGACAGTTACGTTCACACACACAGTCTCTCTCTCTCTCTCTCTCTCTCTCTCTCTCTCTCTCTCTCTCTCTCTCTCTCTCATCCCTGACAGCGGCAGCATACCACAGGGGGGCAGGGTCTGGACAGGCTGCCAAACACTGTTCATCACCGCACATACCAGCGCCTCCAGCTCGGTCCGTTCCAGCAACAGGAATTCCTGGGTGTCCACCTACGGAACACTCCATTTCTGTCCACATCATTGTCTCCCTACTTCTTTTTTCTCTTCTTTTTCTCGTGTACTTTATATGTCGTAGTGTTTGATCACGGCATCAATTTCAGACGGAAGTACTTTTTAACCGCAGGTGGGGGTCATTTCAATAAGCGTTAGTATAGCAGTAGCCTGCAGATAGTTTCCAGTTCTTATGCGTTACCCTTTCAAGGCCCCAGATTTTGGATGTAGATCCTTCAGTATCTGGGCAAGGTTCATAGTTGCTGTGCACGCTAGTGTTGGAAGGCCGGGAATACGACCTGCGGAAGACCTTGAGGAAGCTGAGGGGAAGATCTGGAGGAAAGACCTGGGGAGAACCTGATGAGGAACTAGGGAAGACTTGGGGAGGACCTGGAGAAGACTTAGGCAATACCTGGGAGGACTTAAGAAAGATTTGTTTTGATTCGTTTGTCACTGTCTGTATCACCGGCCTCAGATTTTAGATAAAGGTATCTCAGAACGTGGATATACATAGTGTGAAGGTACCGTACGTTGGCCTTGAAGGCCATATTGGGGCAGCTAATGGCCGCTATTATTTTTCTTTTGGCAGCCAGTACTTTATGCAAGCGCTGCCAGGGGCCAGCAATGTGTGCCAATGTTGATCAAGTCCTTAACAAGTGATAGTTGGAATCTGCAATTATATGCAGGTATTCAAACAAGTCATTGAAGTGGTTCAAGTTTATGACGTACAATACCGAACCCTTAATACCTTGAGCCTTTAGGATGTGGCAAAGGGTTACGCCATCAGAGTCGAGAGTCGGGTCGTATCGTGGTCGTACCGTTTATGCTCGAGAGTTTTAACATCTTGTCACCTTGATAACAGTCGCTGGAAAAGATACAGCCTTGCTCTGGTGATAGCTCACGACACGGGAAGGTTTGCCGTATGCCCACGACACTGGTGAGTTTACCGTGTCTTGTGCTCACAACACCGGAGGGTTTGCTGTATCGTCTGCTTACGCCATCGGTGGGGGAAGTTAGGGAATAGGAGAAAAGGCATCTGGCAACACATGCCAAGAGGCTCCCAGTGACCTGATAAACCTGTCTTGTATGCACTGACCTGGAACGTCGTGTTCAAGAATACAGCGACCTGAAAAGGCGGTTGGACGACCTGGAAATATACGAGCACAATAACTAAAAGGAGGAGGGGGGGAAAAACACCTCTTCTCTATGCGATCACCTAAAAAAAGAGAGGAATCTCAGAAGGAATCACATGGAATTTATTCCGAATGTATAAACGCTGACCTGAATTTTTTTCTCCCCCTCTCACACGTGAGTTGTGGAACTACGTGGACCTAAGTCAACATTGAGAGTGAGTGGGATTTGTTCAGCATAGAGAATGCTGAAGACTTGAGCTTGCGAGAGTGACGTGTTGATATTGTATAGAGACATGGCTCTTACTCCATATTGATGTCCTTCTAAGGATATATATATATATATATATATATATATATATATATATATATATATATATATATATATATATATATATATATATGTGTGTGTGTGTGTGTGTGTGTGTGATTATTACACGAAAGTGCACTTGGGAACTTATTGTTTCATTTTCCCCGTGGACTCATAGGAATATCTTGATCACGCGCAAAATTGTGATCCTTTCCAATATATATATATATATATATATATACACCATGGCAGTGAAATTTAAGTTTCATTTAATCTTGAGCTACTAAGCTTGAAGATATTCAGGGTATCCAGGTTAAACTTGGTGGATTTGGTTGGGTCGGGTTTGGATGAGCTCGGCTTTTGATTGAATTTGGTTGGGTTAGGTTTAGTTAGGTCAAGTATTCGTTGGGCTTGATTTTATAAGTACAAGAGGTTTATTTGGTTTAGGTCTGGTTAGATCAGGTTTGGATAGACCAGATTTTTCGGGGGCTAGTTATATCAGGTTTGGTCAGATGCATGAGGTTAGGCTGTGTTGGTTTTGGACAGAGTAGGATTTGCTATGTTATATTTGGTTAGACCAGGTTTAGTTTGATTATGTTTACACTGATTTCGTATTGGACTTTCTCCCGTGCATCATATTGCTGAGTGACACATTCTTTCGTAAATAAAGGCTATTTTTTTGTCTACACATACAAGGCTATTCCTTTCCATGCATACAACTTTCTCTTAAAATCACGATTTTTCGGCCAAGATTTTAGTGCTGTGTGAACTAAAGACTTGAGGGCATGGCACCTGGGTTATAGGTAATCTTGATAACTCCTAAGTTGATGATATTTCTACGAACGGGCACGACGAGGTGAGGGAAAAAAATATAACATTGTGGTTTCGTCCCGACGCCTTTAACTTTCAGAACAAAAGTTGATAACAGTGCGAGTTAGCACAAGCAGTTATAAAAGTTCTACGTGCAAGTAATTTACCGCTGGAGTGTTCCATGATGTGTATATATATATATATATGTTGTTGAAGTAACTTTGTGAGTTACAGTTTCAGAATTACAGGCGACTTCTTCGTTCGTCCCTCCCTCACCCCAATCCACCCATGCACTCCATTCTGAGACACCTGTTGGTAGCCGTGTTCCTGAGTGTGGGGTTAAGTCGTCTGTCATGTGACTGCGGTGAATGACGTGGGAGAGGATCAGCTGTGTTGAGAATGTTTGTTTTGATCTTCTGTGATCCAGCTTACAAGGTGGAGCCTATATATATATATATATATATATATATATATATATATATATATATATATATATATATATATTCATACTATTCGCCATTTCCCGCGTTAGCGAGGTAGCGTTAAGAACAGAGGGCTGGGCCTTTGAGGGAATATCCTCACCTATATATATATATATATATATATATATATATATAGAGAGAGAGAGAGAGAGAGTAAATTAGCTCGCTCCCGCACCTCCTCGAGGCCCAGTTTCATGCGCCTCCAAATAAATCTCAAGAGAAAGAAATCAGAAAATTTGAGGCCATCCATCTTAACATCCGCGTTCTAATAACCATTTATTGTGTAACGCGTCATACTCAGTATTAAAAGCTTGTTTAGATTTAAGCTTTTGAGACTGTTCACATAACTTGAGAGGAAGCTTTGTTCACGGAGGAATTGTTTTTATCAAACTGAAAATTACACTTTCGCGTTTTCGGTGCGATTACTTTTCCTCCTTTTCTGCCGCCACATATATTTTTCAGTTATTATAATATGACCTCTCTTATTCATTGTTCTCTCGAGTTTCAGAAACCTTATTGTGGGAGAGAGACCTTATTCTCTCTCTCTCTCTCTCTCTCTCTCTGACAGTGAGGCACGGGAGACAGGCAGATAGACAGACAGACCGTGCGTACTATTCACTCTCTCTCTAGAGAGTGAGACACGGCCGGGACTGGGACCTCCATTGTACCGCTAATAACATCATTAACCAACCGGTGGCATCATCAGGGATGCCGCGTCTCCTCTTGACAGCTACGATTGTTGCCGGCACACATTATGGCTGACGACCAAATGCAAACACAACCATTCCGATGGCTACCATCCATCCCCAAAAGCACTCTGATGTCATTATAGACAGGGTGCCATCCCACGTATATCAAGAGATAATTCAATATGTCAGGAAAAAAAAAAAATGGGACGATGTGGTATATGAGGGGCGACGTGCAGATAATGAGCTGAACCAGGGCATATGAATCGGTCACGGTAAACTGCGGACTAGTCTGTGAGGGCTTGCCTGTAGATGGGAGGTTCTGGCTTCTGTACATTATACATTACTCATAAACACTGGAGTTCGCAAATGAGGCCATTTTTCATCAGTTCTTGACGTTGCCACGCGAAGCTGGGAAAGACTGTTTGCTATGACAATAATAATATGCTAAAGGCGAATACTGTCATATTAATCTGCTAACAACCAAAGATTACTAATAATATCTTACAACTACAGATAACGATAGATAACTTTCTTCAGATTAAAGATGAGCAGAGATAGTCCAAGATTCGATATCATAGCCAAGGGGCGTGCCTTCGTGCTCGAAGTCGTAAGCCATCGTGCTCTGAGTTCGTTTTGCATTGCTCAATGGATTTTACCACCAGGTGTAGTAAACACAGAAAGACTCCTTATCTTACCCATAGTCTTCCATCTAATTCGAGTACCCGGGTCTGATTCTGTCTATGGGATCGTGTTGGCTGTGGTTATCTCCGTGTAAAGCCACGAATCACTCGCTCTTCATTGTATTGCCTCTGAGTCCTTCACCAAATTCTCACGACAGAGACGTTCCCAACATATATACCGAAACTCGACGTAAATGGGTTGCAGTTTAACATCCACCATTTCGGACATTAGTGCGTACTATTACCCCTGTAATTGTCGCAATTCCCCGGATGTAGTGTAATGCTCTGTTGCCACTTCCCGCAGTGTTGTTGCCGACGCTGCTAGCTGCTCTTGAGACGAACCTTTGGTGCACTCTCATTCTCTTCTCCTCTGCCCGCACGATGAGTAGGAGCGATCAAATAAGTCCTGCCGGGAAGAAGATGAAAATGATGACATTATATTCGTTGTTTCATCATTCAGTAAAATCACTACTGCCTCCGGCTGCTCTACTGCAATCTACACGCTAGAATTTCAAGAGCGGAAAGAGAGGACGAAAGTGTTCGTGTGTGAAGGTTGTTACAAGTAGGGTTAATCTCATCATGGTACTTAGGGTTATGAGGTCCATAATGGTGGATTGTAAAGGTTTGAATGTTTGTATAGGATTAAGATGGGGTGTGGGTTGGAGAGGGGTAGTTAGCTCCAATTTTAGTTGCTTGGGAGGGGAAGGGGAGTTTTAGACAATCGATATGTGCCGTCACTTTTTGTGATACGGTGCGAGCAACATATCTAGAGAGGGATCCGAAATTGATGGTGGTTCCAGCATCGAACCCTGCGGTATCCCAGTTATCACCTTCGCCCAGTGGTAAACAGAGAGTCAGAGAGTTTTCAGTTCATATTTCATTAAGATAGTAGAGCTCTCCTGATCATATCCTTCCATGAGTTCATCAACTTTAGATCTGTCACTGCCAAATCGCCAGTAACTTCGGCACTTAATGAAATTGCCGAACTTTTTTTTTTTTTTTTTTCAAAAAGTATTTCTCCCATAACGCAGTGGCATCCGTCCGCTCCGGGAGGAACGCCAACATCAGCAGTTCATATATCAGATGGCTGTCGCTCGCCCCGTGTAAACCCCCCAGTAATGTTGCATCTCACGATAGGAAAGTTTTCCATTATCTTTGACGAGGCCGGCATGACACGACAGCCATTCCCTGTCCTCCACGACTCTCTCTTCTCTCTCTCTCTCTCTCTCTCTCTCTCTCTCTCTCTCTCTCTCTCTCTCTCTCTCTCTCTCCCCTCCTTCTCATTGTTGGCCGCAAGTCTCTCGTGTCGGTCATCGTCATCGTCTTCGTCCACGTCTATATTCACGTATGTATTCGTCCATTATTCATCCCACATCCATGTACTCGGTCACCACCACGTCTCAGTCTTCGTCCACGTCTTCGTCTACGTCTTCGGCCACGTCCTCCTCATAGTCCACCAGCCCCGGCTCCGTCCACGTCTCTTGCCCTACCCACCTGTGCCAAGTCCCGCCGTGTTGCAGACCGTGTAACGCCGTCTGTTATCACCCGGGGGTCTTCTTCATAAACCGGAACGCTTCTCGTACGTTTGAATCGTTTGCTTCTTTGTTGATACCTAGTCACGTCGACATTGGGGATGACCTGCCTCGTTAGAAATGTAATGTCTGACGTACATAAGTTTTATATATGTATATATATCTTTCATACTATTCGCCATTTCCCGCGATAGCGAGGTAGCGTTAAGAACAGAGGACTGGGCCTTTGAGGGAATATCCTCACCTGGCCCCCTTCTCTGTTCCTTCTTTTGGAAAATTGAAAAAAAAAAAAAAACGAGAGGGGAGGATTTCCATCCTCCCGCTGGAAATATATATATATATATATATATATATATATATATATATATATATATATATATATGTATATATATATATTCATTCGAGTGGGGTATTCCAGTTTGTGTACCGCCTTACATGCTTAAGCCAGTGGTTGCCTACGTTCCCAGTGAAGTACTAGTAATCTTTCTCTCCCCCACTTTGTGTAGCGTCAGCTTGCACCTTTGATGAAAACTCATTTTAACATCAGATACCTTGATCTCTCAAAAAGAAGATCTTACGCACATGACATGAATGACATAGAACGCCCAAGATCTCTTCACTTGGAAAATATATATTCAGATTTCTTTACCCTTACGAGTGGGGCTTCTTTGAAAGACTAACGCTCTCACGTAACCCCAGCTTGGAACGTCTCGTCTAGATAATCCCCCATAAGTACTTGTCAGGAGAGCAGCTTCCTCAGATCAGCGTGTGTCATCGTGGTCTATACGTGAGAATAACTCAGGGAGACTACGTAAAGGCCACCGTAGGCTAAGTGATCGTCGCGCGTTACAACACTGGTGTTGCTTGATCTCGTTGATGGAGTATCTTGAGCAAGCTTGGTCGGTAGTACTCGTGTTTTTTTTGCATCTGTGGTTATATTCCCGCTGAGGTAAGGAGGGAGGGAGGAGAGGGGGAGGACTTGTGTAACTTGTTCAACTGGGCTGTGAGAGGATTGTTTGCGAATCTAGTCTCTCTCTTTGAGGTCAGCTGTCCGATATCTTGGTCGGGCTTTTCTGTCGGCTGGAATGGCTGTAGGAAGGAAGGAGGTGGCAGTCATTGGAACTACTTGTCCCTTATCGACGTCAATGAGTGGCATGTACGTATACCAGCTATGCGGAGTGACCCGACGAGGAAGGGGTGGTAACTCGACCCTACACACACACACACACTTACACACACACACACACACACACACACACACACACACCTTAATGATTTACACAGTCCCGCATCGTAATATAACGAAAGACTTCGAGCGAGTTCGGCATTGTCCAGCATCCCCACCAGAGGAAGGGCAGGATCCAATTACAGCCGTCAGTCCTCCTGTAAACACAAGTGTGCAACTCGTGTACCTTCTCAGGTGATGGACATTGTGTTGCCGCCGTGTTGATGGTGTGACGACGTGCGCCTGGTCCGGTATCAAGAATAAAGTTATTCGCCATATTTTTTTTGATAGGCGTTTGAGTCAAGAATAGCAATTTAATATGGAGCATATTTACCCTCTGTTAGCTAACATTTTCTGTGACGTATTATTGATTTAAGTTTATTATTAGCTATTTTCAGGATGTATATTTGGGCATTTGAGTTGAAGACATTATACATGCCAGATGGTAAAGGTGCTCACATTCGTCTGTCTGCCATGAGTCTATGACACAGGGATTGACTTGAAATTCTTCCATGATTACTGGCTTCGAACTATGGGGACAGCAGGTCAGGTCAGTCCAGCCTCCCAGTGTGTTACATCTAATCGATAGGATGTAGGGTAGTGTAACAGGCAGTGTAACGTGCCTACCTCAAGTATACCTTCGTGCCGTTCTCAAGTGAGGGTAAAGTGCCATAACGTCCAGTGGCGTGTGTAGTTCACGAGTGCAGTAGAACCATAGTATATGTGTGTGTGTGTGTGTGTGTGTGTGTGTTCAGAATGACGGTAAAAGAGACTGAATGAGGATCAGTTCACTGATGGATAGTATATGGTATGGTAATCCATAGGATTTTTAGGGATTACACGTACAAATGGGGAAATGGGATTTTTTTTTTTTGTGTGTGTGTGTGTGTGTGTGATTTCACTTCGTCTCCGGATTTCATTCGTTGGATGTTTTCGTCGCATTTTTAAATGTTTTTTTCTTCTTTCTCAGTATACGTTTCATTACATTTTCTTTTTCTTTCTTTTCTTCGTCCTGTTATTCAGGTTGTTCTTCTCCATGTACGTTCTCTTGCTATATCTTTGTTACTTTCTTCATTCTTTCTCATCCACAGCTTTTATTCTCTTTTTGTCACTTATATTTACACTTCTCTCTCGGGTTTCTCCGTTCCTTTTGCTCACTTTGTCGTCTCTTACTCATTCTTTCCTCACTCTTACCTATTCTCTTTTGAGTCATTTTTCCTCACAAATTTCTCACTTCTCCATTCTGTCATTTTCTCATCCTATCTTGCCTTCTGTATCCCCTTTTATGTTTTATTTCTCTTCACTTTCCTCCGCACTCCTTACCCTCCTAACAAAAACACATCTCCCCGACCGCCATTATTTCAATAACTATTAAATCCATTTTAATTTCCAGTTTCTAGTTACCCGGCCGGAGGTTTTCATACCCTCTGTTAACGGGGAATAAGAGTCTTATTGGCTCGTCTTCATGACCCACAGGACGAAGGTCTGGGACAATAAAGGCATATGTGCTGGTATTTCCATCTGATGGAAAAATAGCAACTGAAAGATTTGACGTCAACAAAAAGGAACTTTTTTCATATGGAAGACCTGATCAGTTTTATTGGTGAGACGTAAAGACGTCTTGGTGAGCAGAGAGAGCGATGGTGCCATCCTGGTGATCTCACTGGACTTTGGTCCTTGTGTACACTACACCAAGTGACGAATTTAGTCCATCATAGACCCGTGACTCCGTCTTATTGACCTCTGACCTTGGTGAGTCGGAACTCTTCCCCCATCTTTAAACCTCGAGTTTGGTGTGACTAACCCATGATCCGCTGGGTCACGTCTTTGTGACCTATACCCTCATGTCGTCGAGGCCATGACCTTGACCCCAGTGTTTTACGCCCCTCTGTCACGACCCCATAAACTAGCCGGAGACTTGACTGTCAGCAGTGGCCATCTGTCTTGTCAGCTAGTCAGCCCTCACCGTCAGCTGAGGACCTGTGTATCTATTGCCCGTCAACCATAACCCGTCTATCGCAGCAGCTGTCGATCCTGTTTTGCTGGACTTGGAACAGACCAAAAACATAATCGGATCGTCTGATCATCATTTGATTACTCACGATCTCATGTCACTGTACATTTTTACCGAGGAACTACTTGCCGTAGTGATCAATTGATAACGAGGAATCAGAAGGACGGTATCATATCTCATGTAGGGTATTCCGCGTCGTAATGGCTGGCACAAACGTACATGACAATGGAAAGACAGGATAAAGTATCGCTCCTGTTGGAGAATCACTCGTGCATTGTAGGGAACACAGGCAGTGTTTGCATACTGAGATTTGTAAACCTCCAAAGAAAGTGTAAGAAGGTCATAAGACAAAGTATATGCGAGGAAGAAAATAGAATTTCTTTGAGATTTAAGAAAAATCCTACGACGGTACGACCCTTGAGCACGTCGGTGCGACCCTTCAGCACGACGGTACGACCCTTCAGCACGACGGTACGACCCTTGAGCACCACCGTGCTACCCTTTTAACACGGAAGGTACGACCCTTGAGCACGACCGTTTGGTGTAATGGCGTGTGTTTTTTTGTAATTGATTCTTAAGGGTCATGGTAAAGGACAGGAACCCAATAAACGAAGACACAGTGATCAGAGACCCATTCTCGGGGACAATAACGAGCGACCCGACAATCTTAAGACACGTTAATCAGGGATCCAGCGATCATACACGCAATACATAGTGACACAATAATCAGGGATCCAGCAGTCATACACGCAGTGGCCCACTAATCGTAGACGCAATAGTGAGTGACACAGTGATTTTAAACCATATACCAAGGAGCCAGTCAGCTGAAACAAGACAAGTTTAAAACGTGACCAAGTTCAGATTGCCACACCGATTGGAAGTTTAGTGAATCGAACCTGTCCCCAACAGAGATTACAGGTCACAGAGGTAAGAGAAGTGTCCTTAGAATTATCCACGACTGGCGTAGCAGTGTGGCCATTCGATGAAGATGTAAACATGTCAGTCTGTCCATCATGGATTTAATACAGGACAATAATCTGTCCATTGATTGGTTCCTTTATAACGATCTTGTATATTCTTAGAGTGCCTGAGGAACATTATATATATATAGCCATCAGGGCTTCATTTTATAAATTTTTGTATTCTCAGTTAATAATATTACAGGAAATGACGCTTGTCGCTAGGAAAGAGACGAGTTTAAAAAGTTAATTACCGTAAATTTGCGTTTTTAGACCAATAATCTTTTGTAGCAGTTTTTTCAATTTATTAAGGCCACTTTTTTATTATTTGCTGTGAGTTAGGAAGAGAAATATTCTCTTTACCACAATATATATATATATATATATATATATATATATATATATATATATATATATATATATATATATATATATATATATATATATATCAGAAACTGGAACCTCAGGTATTTCAGATCCTTTAAGAGACTGTAGTGGTAAAGGTGTGCGAGTCCTGTGGTGGTCGTTCCAATAACACCCGGGGTCCCGGCGAGAGTCTGGCAGGACATTAAATACACACAGTAAGCTGCGCCTCCCTCGTGTGGCCTGTTATTTTTAACCCACAGCAACTTGGGTGTATCTTCCGTTAACCCGCTTGTGGTAATCATTTTCTGTAAGAAATTTTTTTTTAGGGGGAGGACGTGTTTATCTCTCTCTCTCTCTCTCTCTCTCTCTCTCTCTCTCTCTCTCTCTCTCTCTCTCTCTCTCTCTCTCTCTCTCTCTCTGTGTCAGTCATGTCTGCTTGTCTGTCTCTCGATATGTCTTTCCTCGATGTCTACCCGAAGCTTTGGTCATGTCCTCCGAGGCTGGGGATAATTAGGATCCAACTGGTTACTGTTAATGCGGTTACTTCTGGAGCTGACGTGGATGCTGGAGGCACACTGTGAGCAGATTTTCCGGCAGGACAAATCGTGGACGAAAGTCCTGCGACAGGAGTTTTAAAAGTCCCAGAGTATCGGTACACACTTTGTTGAAGCTATACCGAACCCTTTGTCTCGACGCGTCGAGTCAGAGGGATGCGGTACTGCTTCGACCAGGCGAATCCCATGCTCTGTCTTTGCTGGGGCGGGAAGGAGACCGCGGTACAGCTTCGACTAGACGTGTCCCGAGACTGTTGTCATAGACTGTACGTATTCTTTGTCCTTCAGCTGCATGGAGGCCTCGTCATCGTAGCCATAACTAGACTGTCGATTGTTTCTTCCTTCCTCAGATAAACTGCTGATATTACATAAAATCACGACATCAGATATACATGGCGTGCATGAGATACATGCATCTTTCTTGTGGAAACGATATTCACACCGTATGTGACCTCAAGACAACCTAAAACTTAAAATCAAAGTCAGCTCGACCTTGTAAGATTTTCTGTCAAGAGGCAGCAAACGGCAATATGGTATATATATCTCGTCATTAATGTTTTAAGTCACATTTACATTTGTAAAGGCTGTTTGTAGAACCTGCTGAATATCGTATTTCCGGTGTGAGAGGTGTGGTAAGAGCTGTCTCAGTTTACGGGACTGGAAATTCTTGGTCCATTATGGGGTCGTCCGGAATTATCATGGTGCTGCAGTGCGTTCTACTTGTCATGAAACCTCCCTTCCTTCGTCCCTTGCTACGTTTCAGCTTTTTTTTTATCGAATTAAATGAAACCGATATTTTCCAGTAACACCCGAGGCTGATTGGTTGGCTGTGGGGACTTTTGAGTTTATCAACTGCCAAGGGTCTTCCATGCCATCATCGTCAACCTACATCCACCCACCGGTAAACCTCTCACACCTCCAAGTGCCGAAGATATTCCTGGGACCACGTACGCTCGCGCTGGACACGTGGCCAATCTTCGTCCGTAAAAAAATGTTACTTTTTTTACCACGTCCTGAGCGAGACCGGGCGAGAGCTTTCATCTCTTGTTGCGAGACTCTTTCATGTGACGCTGTTCCTCTCTTGTGTCCCGTGATGTGTGTTTGCAGTCGTGAGATTTACTCTTGGGATGATTTTTTTTTCTTGATGTCTCTAGAGCTATGTGGTCAGCGTTCTCTCTCACCCCATCATTTGTGTTAGACCATTGAGAACGGAGATGAATGGAAAGAAAGAATTCTAGGGATGTTTCGTGGTTTAAGCTAAATTCGATATAAAAGTGTTTTTCTCGTCTAGTTGAATAGATTTTGATGTGGTTCTACTCATTTCGAATCCTCTACCCAAAGTGGTAATTAATCTTTGTTTTTCCTTCATCTTCTAATTATATCTTTATTAATTTTTTTTTTTTTTAATCACGAAGTCATCAGTTGCCAGAGTTCTTAGCTTTGGACACTTCTCTCTCGAACACAAGAAGATCATCTCAAGTTATGCAGAGGTTCTTATGGCTATTCTCACTTAGGCATAGTGGACCAGATGTACTAAAACACACACACACACACACACACACACACACACACACACACACACACACACACACACACACACACACGGGCAATCATCCAGCCAAGTTTGTGACGTAAAAGACGCTACTCCTAACCCTGTACATGGGGCTCCTGTCTGTTAATCGTTACTCCAGGAGAACATCAACTTTGGACCCAGTCTGCAGATACCCACATTACCATGTTAAGCTGGGGTTACACCTTTGCTCGGTCACGAATAAACCTTGACTGATTACTTCAAATGTAGACATTTTGGTTCTCTCAGAAAACAGAGTAACCAGAAAAGCAATATGTTGCACTGTTCGTCATTCAAGAATGTCTTGTACTGAATGAGGAACAAACTGACCTCATAGGACAAACTCATCCTGAATCAGCACGTCCGTCCCTGGCCTTGTCAGAAACACCTTGATGAAATATCTCGTCTTCTTTTACGTCCGTCGTGTTCGTCTGTACTCCCCCTCTTCGAAAAGTGTTCCACCTTCACGAGAAACATAGTTGTCCTTGCATGGACCTCTCCTCCTACATGTGGAAAGGGTTTCCTCCCCCTCCTCCCAAAAGAAAGTCTCCTTTAACCTTACTGAACAAAATCAAATCTCACAAGTTACGGCTTTTATCAACGACCCAACTTTCACTCGAGTGCCTCCCTCCTCGTTTACGTCCCCCCGTCCAATATTCTCTTCCCATATTCCGCAGCTCTGTACTTGCCCAGTCAGTACTCTCAAAGGATATGGACCACTTCCCCCCCTCACCTATTTGAGGCCACGCACTCTGCTCCCTACCGTATTGCCCACCTACCAGTAGACTGGTCAAATATGGAAGGCACATACCATCATTTTATCACTCTTAGCACCACTTGGCCCACTGTATGTTTTTTTTTCTTTTTTTACGTACAATTTATCAACGGTAGAGTTTATGTCGTCTCGTCTCGTGTGCCATACAGGGCCCAGGACATGGTCAGTTGGTAGACAGGTAGTGTAGCGTTGCTGTATTTTGTTGTTACTGCCCCGCCACCATCATCCTCAACCTGTGCTCTTTGATGTTGATTGTTTACCCACAGAGCATGACGGTACGGTTGTTGGGCTCGGGGAGATGAGGTCCTTGAGAGCGACGGTACGACCCTTCGGATATGACGGTGCGACACTGAACGTAACTTTTCAGGGAGAGGCTATAAGACCCAGGGACCAGTTCGTAGTGTTCGGGGGTCGTATTGTCGTGTTTATGGGTCGTGCCATCGTGCTCAAGGGTCGTGCCATCGTGCTCAGGAGTCGTGCCATCGTGCTCAAGGGTCGTGCCATCGTGCTCAGGAGTCGTGCCATCGTGCTCAAGGGTCGTGCCATCGTGCTCAAGGGTCGTATCATCGTGCTCAAGGGTCGTGCCATCGTGCTCAAGGGTCGTATCATCGTGCTCAGGGGTCGTGCCATCGTGCTCAGGGGTCGTGCCATCGTGCTCAGGGGTCGTGCCATCGTGCTCAGGAGTCGTGCCATCGTGCTCAAGGGTCGTGCCATCGTGCTCAGGAGTTTTGCCATCGTGCTCAAGGGTCGTGCCATCGTGCTCAAGGGTCGTGCCATCGTGCTCAAGGGTCGTGCCATCGTGCTCAAGGGTCGTGCCATCGTGCTCAAGGGTCGTGCCATCGTGCTCAGGAGTTTTGCCATCGTGCTCAAGGGTCGTGCCATCGTGCTCAAGGGTCGTGCCATTGTGCTCAAGGGTCGTGCCATCGTGCTCAAGGGTCGTATCATCGTACTCAAGGGTCGTGCCATCGTGCTTAAGGGTCGTGCCATCGTGCTCAGGGGTCGTGCCATCGTGCTCAGGGGTCGTACCATCGTGCTCAAGGGTCGTACCATCGTGCTTAAGGGTCGTGCCATCGTGCTCAAGAGTTTAATATAAAATGTTAAACTGATAACCATACATCACTGTTATAATTAGGTTTGCAACAGTGTTTGATTTGTACAACAATAGTTATCCATTTATGTATGATATTAAATTGTGATCTGTTTTCTGTTTGTTGATCAATGTATATATAAGCAATAATTTCACATCGGATTTCGTGTGAACTGAACTGCACTCATATGGAACATGTCAATTTCAGTTTAACAATTCGGCTCTACTTTTGAACTTTCAAACACGAACAGCAGTAGAAAACTCGATGAGTGGAGTAGCCAACAGTTAAGTCTTAAAGTTGTCATTTACCCCATTCATGAGAGAGAGAGAGAGAGAGAGAGAGAGAGAGAGAGAGAGAGAGAGAGAGAGAGAGAGAGAGAGAGAGAGACCTACCTACCAACGAATACTTATAATAAAGAGATTTTGCCGGGGTGCAACGCTCACCATGTATTCCACCTCCACGTTCTCTCCCACCTCCATCGCCGGCACAAGTTGGGGAGAAAAGTGCAATTTCCTGTATTGGGAGAAGCTTCAGTTATTGTGGTAACTCCAGCCATGGCAGCCACTGGCCAACACGACCGGCTCTTACCTTAACATGGTCAGAAAATCTTCCTGTTAAATTGTAAGTTTATTTTACGGTAAATCTGGAGATGCTTGAGATATTTTTACTCCAGGATCAAATTTGTTTTCGGATTCCTTCCTGCCGGCGAATCAACAAGAGATATTTGGCTGCTGAGAGAGATGGTTGGCGTTGTTTCCCCCAGGAGGGCTGGAAATTAATTATGTCTGGAGAATTGTTCATACTGGGAACTGAAAGCTCACGTGAACCCAGCAAATTATTTTCCCAGGCCAAACAATACAAACAAATACTCTTAACAATTTTTTTTTTCCTCACATTACTAATGAAGCTGCAGGAGTGGGCGGTAGTGTATCCTGTTGCAGGCAAAAACCTCAGTTGATATTTGACTTCATGAACTGTGGAAAGTCAATGGGAGGAAACCTCTCACAATGCTTGGCAAAACTGGATGGATATATATATATATATATATATATATATATATATATATGTGTGTGTGTGTGTGTGTGGAGAGAGAGAGAGAGAGAGAGAGATTTTCCTCATGATAGTTATTCCTCATTTAACTCCTATCCGAAATCTCATAGGTGACTTGAAAAAGAGGAATTCCCTCCCTCCCACCCCCTCCAGTGCACACCGGTTCTCGAACAGAGTGGGCGGTGCATACCCTCTGGAGGGAGGGAGCGAGAAATATGCAGACTACTTCCCGCGGTGCTGTAATGAAGGGAGAACTGCTTAATTGCCGTCCACAGTCAGCTTACCTGCCTGGGCTAAGCACATTCATTCGGCTTTCACCGGTGCATTTATACATTTTTACCCCCTGCCTCGCCCCCCTCGCCCGCTCCTCCTCCTCCCACCCCCATTCATACATTCATTAAGTGAAGGAGGAGCTGAGTAGGAGTATAGCGAAACGGGAGAAGTAGTTCGGGGGTTGAAGGGTTCCTCCACCTCATGCGGTAGGAGAGGGAATGATGAATCCACGGAAGGACTTTCGTCTGCACGAAACCAAGAGTTAAGAGACGAGGAAAAAAGGGGGGGAAAAAAACGCGAATTTCCTGCTGGTTTACACCAGGAGATTTTGAAATTATTATTGAGGAGGTTGTCATGCAGGGGGAGTCGGAAGCTTTCATGCATGGCAGGGTCGAAGGCTGCTTTGCATGGGAGAATTGGGAGGTTTGCTTTGCATATAGGAGGGCCGGAGGTTGTCATGCATGGGAGAGGGATGGGATCTGTCATGCATGCCATCTCTTTCCACCGATTCTGATCGCATCCCACCCAAGTATAGATTTTCGTGTTCCCCGTTACGCGATAGATAACAGACAACAAACGAAAGACATGAACTGGAATGTGGAGAATCAGAACTGAGGCCAGAATAGAACACAGACAATGGCAGGAAGATGGAGTGGAATCACAGCGGAAAATTTGAATGATGTGTGTTGCAAAGTCAGGTGTGTCACGTGAGAGCAGACCTCTCTCTCTCTCTCTCTCTCTCTCTCTCTCTCTCTCTCTCTCTCTCTCTCTCTCTCTCTCTCTCTCTCTCTCTCTCTCTCTCTCTCTCGCCATAAGCTGATTAACTTGGGTCGTATCGCGCCAGAACGTGCGGTGGTAATTAAGAGGAGACATCCACGTGTGATTAAGACATACATTGATGTTGGCGACGGGCGCCTGATTCTTGACGGGAAAACGTACGAGGAAGTACACATGGTATCTGTCAACGTTATCTTCAGTGTATATATATATATATATATATATATATATATATATATATATATATATATATATATATATATATATATATATATATCGTCACGTGTCACCATGTGTACATACATATTGTTGTATGTAGATGTATGTAGACGTATGATAGATAGAGTAATAAAAACGTGTAATGAGGAGGACGGATGTACTTCGAGTATGGCTGAGGTAAGGTCAGAGGTCGAGATGAATTACCCAAGTGACTGTGTCGTACAGTAACTACATGCTAAGTCTTGACGAGAACGTCCGGTTTTGCCAAACATTGTGAGAGGTTTCCTCCCATTGATTTCCACAGTTCATGAAGTCAAATATCAACTGAGGTTTTTGCCTGCAACAGGATACACTACCGCCCACTCCTGCAGCTTCATTAGTAATGTGAGGAAAAAAAAATGTTAAGAGTATTTGTTTGTATTGTTTGGCCTGGGAAAATAATTTGCTGGGTTCACGTGAGCTTTCAGTTCCCAGTATGAACAATTCTCCAGACATAATTAATTTCCAGCCCTCCTGGGGGAAACAACGCCAACCATCTCTCTCAGCAGCCAAATATCTCTTGTTGATTCGCCGGCAGGAAGGAATCCGAAAACAAATTTGATCCTGGAGTAAAAATATCTCAAGCATCTCCAGATTTACCGTAAAATAAACTTACAATTTAACTGGAAGATTTTCTGACCATGTTAAGGTAAGAGCTGGTCGTGTTGGCCAGTGGCTGCCATGGCTGGAGTTACCACAATAACTGAAGCTTCTCCCAATACAGGAAATTGCACTTTTCTCCCCAACTTGTGCCGGCGATGGAGGTGGGAGAGAACGTGGAGGTGGAATACATGGTGAGCGTTGCACCCCGGCAAAATCTCTTTATTATAAGTATTCGTTGGTAGGTAGGTCTCTGTCTCTCTCTCTCTCTCTCTCTCTCTCTCTCTCTCTCTCTCTCTCTCTCTCTCTCTCTCTCTCTCTCTCTCTCTCTCTCTCGCTCTCTCTGTTCCCGAATACGGACGGAAAAGAAAACAAAAGATTTTATACCGGTATTTCTAGCAAGGCCAGGAATGTGCTGACCCAAGGTGTGATTGTAAAGTCAGCATGTTCCTCATCCAGTACAGGATATTCTTTAATGACGAATATCGGAGCAAATTAGCTTTTGGTGTAAGTGTCTTGTGAGAGAACGAAAGGTCTACACTGAAGTAATCAGGCAAGGTTTTATCTGTGTCCAAGCAACGGTAAACCCCCAGCTTAACATGGTAATGTTCGGGGGGTCCTGCAGACTGGGTCCAAACTTGATGTTTCTCCTGGAGTAAATTTTCACAGCTGAGGACCCCAGGTATAGCCAGAGGCCCATCGTGTCCTACGTCACAAACTTGGATGGATGGATTATACCAGTCTCTCTCTGCCTGTCTCTCTGTCTGACTGTCTGTCTGTCTCTCTGTCTTTCTTTGTCCGTCCTCCTGAACCCTTTATTTTTCCTACACGTTCCTTTACGCCTAGGAGTAAGCTAACGTGCTTCGCACCATCGTGCACTGCTGGAAGGGCAGAACCTTTTGTGGACTAGAAGGCTGCTGTGGGTCAGCTGTGGGGACTTCCGACACGACAGGAGTGGTCACTGTCGTCCATCCTGGCTGAGGGGGGAATCGAACCTAAGTCTCATGATATCTCTCGCTCTGAACCATGACTCTTTAGAGAGAGAGAGAGAGAGAGAGAGAGAGAGAGAGAGAGAGAGAGACTAATTCAGAATCTCACATACTTCCACCAGATCTCAACTCACTGTGTCTCAGGTTCGTACTATTGCCTGGGCCGGACTCAGACTCTGAGTCTAGATTTGGTCTTCCTCTGGACTTTCAGCCGGACCGTGTAGCCCTCGGCGTGCCCAGAGGCGAAAATTAACAACAACAGCAAATAAGAGGGAGGGTGAGGTAAAGCAGGAAAAGCATTATCTTGCTCCTGGGGAAGTCATAAAGGTGAATATGCAGGCAGCAGCAGCTGGAGCAGGTGGTGTGCTACTATCCTGCCGCTGAGCCCCGCGTACTTGAACCAGCCCGTAATAGCTCTCCTGTACCCGGTGTGTGTGTGTGTGTCTGTGTGTGTGTGTCGTTACGTATTTGTACATGACAGGATGGAATTCTACATTCGTGTGTCTTCGTTTGCATGTAAATGCTTGCGCACGTGTGTATAAGTGTTTGTGTTTTAATACATGTACGTGTATTTGTGTATGTATGCGAGCGTTTGAGTGGGTGTATATATGTAGGTATGCGTGTGTGTATGTATTTATGACCGCTTGCGTCATGTGTATGTATTTATCAGCTGATGAGAGATGCGTGGGAGGAGAAAGAGAAAATAAACATAACTCATCACAGATTAACGTCTCCACTTCGCGGACATCCAACCTGCTCTCTCTCTCTCTCTCTCTCTCTCTCTCTCTCTCTCTCTCTCTCTCTCTCTCTCTCTCTCTCTCTCTCTCTCTCTCTCTCTCTCTCTCTCTGCGCTCTCCTCTGTATATTGTATTTTCTGGTCTGCATGATTGTCCCTTGCGTCATTTTCATCCTGACCTTCCAATTTGTCGCTCGGGACAAATATCCTTGCCCCAGGCCAACGACAGGCGTGGTAGATATATATATATATTATATATACGTTCGCAGAAGATCTTGACGTCCCACCTGCCTCACGTGAATGGTATACCTAAATGAGAACCTCACTCGCACTACGGCCTCACGTCCACCTCCTTCATGAGAGTGTTGGTAACCAAGCGATGCCGAGGCCCCAGTCGCGAAGACCTCCATATAGATTCCAAGCCGACCAAACTCTTTCCACGAAAGCGACACATGTTTTGTGTTCGGAAATACCAGTTAAAAAGCAAGTCAGGACAAAAAAAACCTGGTACGCGAGCCACGTAGGAGAGAATAATGCATGAAGCGTAACTGAACATCTGTATACGTCCATAATCCATCAAGAGTGATTCGCTGCCCATTTGCTAAAGACTCGTCTGTTGTCATGACCAACCTCTGTTGATGGAAAGGACCAAAAAAACGAAAAACGTGAGGAAAAAATGAAAGGGGGAGGGGGGAAAAAATGGAGTCAGGGGTTTGACATAACAACACCTGGTAGATTAACTTTCCTCTTGGGGCTCAAAAACAAAAGATGAATAATGATAGTGATAATGATAATAATAGTAATAATAATAATAATAATATAATGATAATATTAATAGTAATAGTAATGATGATAATGAGGAGGAGAAAAGAAAAAGTATAAGAAAAGTCCGAATCTAAAACGTTATTTTTTTTTTTTTTAATAATCTTTGAAGAAGTTATATGAAAAGTGTGTGTGGTTACTTGAGGCTACATAAAGGTACATGATGATGTCGTACATATTTAACATTAATGCGTATTATACAAACTGCTTTCCGTCATCTGGGGCTTCTGTTGAGAGATTATGATCCACTTGCCCACTCGCTCATTATCATGATTGCAATTAGTGATATTGGAGGAGCTGCCTGAGGAGGGAAGGATGTCTTTTGTACTAGCTCCTTCTTGCTCCTCCTGAAGCCTTGCAGGTCTTTCTCCTTCAGTTGTTTCACCTCCTGCCTCACCCTCTTCGTCGTCCCTTTTTCGTGTCCATTGTGGTGATTGTTGTTGTACGATCGTGAGAGCGCAGACGATGCCAGAAATCGCTAATGACTTGACCTGACCTGACCTGACCTGGGGGACCTGACCTGGGGAAGGACTGTGTCATCTGGGAGGAGGCACAGGAAGGATGGTAAGGCTAGCGGGGTCACAAGGGTCGCGGGACGAGCCTGGCGTCCTGTGGATGGGACGCGGCAGGTGTCCCCAGGGGATGGGAATGTGAAGGTTACCTCGTGATGGGGCGAGAGAGAGAGAGAGAGAGAGAGAGAGAGAGAGAGAGAGAGAGAGAATGGTGGTCAAAGGGCAAGACAGGTATGTCTTGAGGTTTGAGGTGATGGGGGATGGGGATATGAATAAGGAAGGCCAGATAACGCACCTTTACTGGCCCTTTAATTTGTCGTCCGTGTTAGTTTTCCACATTTCAGAGAGTTTACCTTGTTAAAGGTGGCTGTTGTTGTTTTTTGTGTTGTTTTTCCATGTGTTCTTTGTGTTGTGTTTTTTTTATTTTTCTGTCTAAGGTCATTTTGTATTTTTTTATGTTTAAGAATTATTCTATGTGCGTTTCCCCTCATTTTTCTCTTTTACCTCATCTATTATTGCCGTGGTCTGTGTCCTCTTCATATTTGATATATTCTTTTTTGTCTGAGAATATATCGTTTTTTTTTTTCTCATTAATCAATCATAATTCGACCTGACCTTTTAGTGTTAGGTCAAAGGTCACGCTGTCGTACCGAGAGGTTGTACAAAGTTACTCCGGGATTATACCGTCGTACTGAAGCGTCGCACCGCCGTACTCAAGGGTCGTACCGATTGTACTCAAGGGTCGTATCACCATCCTCAAGGGTCACACCGCCGTGCTCAAGGGTCGTACCGTCGTGCTCAAGGGTCGTACCGTCGTGCTCAAGGGTCGTACCGTCGTGCTCAAGGGTCGTACCGTCGTGCTCAAGGGTCTTACCGTCGTGCTCAAGGGTCGTACCATCGTGCTCAAGGGTCGTACCGTCGTGCTCAAGGGTCGTGCCATCATGCTCAAGGGTCGCACCTTGGTGCTCAAGGGTCGTACCGTCGTGCTCAAGGGTCGTACCGTCGTGCTCAAGGGTCGCACCGTCGTGCTCAAGGGTCTAGGATTCCCGGCGGGTAAACATTTCGTGAATCGGCCACAATTCATAGACGTCTGTCCAACTTGATTGCATTTCTATTCTCCTCCGAGATCTCCAGGCTGGGTCCCCTGCGATATGCAAATAAGATGTAAAGAAAGTGAAAGAATCAATTTAATTCTTCATTGATATATCGGTCACTGAGGCATGCAGCACCCCAGCAAAATGTATAGTAACCGGAGAAGACCATTAGGAATTAAGTTTGATGTTAGGTTCAGTGTTTAAGTGTTTGATTTAACGATGGTTGTGGTTTGATGCACGTCCAGTGCAGCAGCAGCAGCAGCAGCAGTTGCTGCAATAGACGGGTTTCCTGTTTGATGGACAATAGATAGACAGATCTTCAGCTGACTGGCTGACAGACAGTTGATTGGTGCTGACATGGCTGACGGTCAGGTCGGAGCCGGTTTTTGGAGCGATGACAAAGGGGGCGTAAACCACCGAGGGAGGTCAGGTCACGGCCGCGGCAGCATTAAACAGTTGACCTCCGACCTAAATGAAGACCGAGTCCTCGGGTCAGATTTCAATAAGGTCAGATCACCAGGACGCCACCAGAGATCTCTCTGCTCACCAAGATGGCTTGACATCTCGCCAATAAAACTGATCAGGTCTCCCGTATGAATGAAGTCTATTTTGTTGACGTCAGATCTTTTTCAACGACTGTATTTCAATCAGATGGAAATACCAGCACATACCCCTTTATTGCCCCAGACCTTTATCCTCTGGGTCGTAAGACGATCCAGTGTGACTCTTATTCCCCGGTAACAGAGGGCGGGAATTCCTCTAGGCAAGGTGAATGGAATTGGAAATTAAAAAGGATTTAATAGCTATTCAGATGATGGCAAGGGAGTGGGTATGGGGGTGATGGGGCGCTGGAGCATGGAAGAAGATAACAGGGGGGAGGACAGCTGAGAAGGGATGTAGAACGGAGCAGGACATTCACCCGAGTACATGAATTCGTCAGCCGTCTAGCGAAGTACATGGATGTTACATACTGTGTATTCACATGTGAGATGCAGTCCATGCCTACAGTATGTGACATACTGATCACGCCTGTAAATACGTATGTATGTGAGGTTTAGATGACGCCATTTATCCAGTTGTATGAGGTCCTTTTTTTTTGCGACTAGCGTCAAGCAATCTAAATGGTCTCATAAGACTAGTAAACAAAATATAGGTCTTAAACATGCCTTGAAGAAGGCTGAATGTGGTGGATGATGGCCCGTACGAGAGGTTTCCATCACGTCCATTCCCGCTAACTAACCATTAACCAGTTAATAGGCGTAGCCCGGGTGTGGTAACTGCTGCTGGACAGTGCCGTATGGACTGGGGAGGTGAGGGGCGCTGGTGTATTTTGATACTCGAGGGTAGTCGATAAAACCAGGTACCGGTATTGCCAATGGTTGGCGACGCTCCTGCAACACCATTTTTCCGATAATGAAGACCTTACCAAGATACGAGGCGACGATCGATCACAGATCGGAGGGGCTGGGGAGGATGTTGGGTGGACTCGAAGTCGGCCATCTGTGACATTTTTTTTTTTTTTTTCGAGTTCGAATATCTCCTCATTTTCCTGTCAGAGAAATGAGGCGATGATTAAGACAAGGAAATTCGTGACGCGGGGAACTTGGTAAAGACTCTGGATGTCTAAAAAGCTTGATGGCAGCAGACACAGCGGCGACGGGTCAAGATAAGCTGTCGACCTGTGAGTTCGATGTCAGTTTTCTTCGTCGGCCGATGTAGGAGTAGAGGTCCACCTGATGACGCTGGTCGCATGACTTGCATCTTGGGTTAGGCCAGAGGATTAGTTTCTACTGGAAACGATTGGCTCTCTCTCTCTCTCTCTCTCTCTCTCTCTCTCTCTCTCTCTCTCTCTCTCTCTCTCTCTCTCTCTCTCTCTCTCTCTCTCTCTGTGCCGGGTAAAGCCGCCATTGAGAAAAAGCTGAAATACATAGACTGACTTTCTCTTGTCGCAGCGGAATTAAAAGAGTCAGTGCAGTTACCGAGTCTGCCCCCGAATCTCTCCTTGTATTTTGGCATTTCCGACTGTAAAGGCTTTGCTCGTAATCGAAGGGCCTTACATGACGCAAGGAAAGGGTTTCCATATTTCATCAATAAAATGTATCAGGAAATAAAACAAAAGACGGGGGAAAAAAAAAAAAAAACTCGCAAAACACGAAAAGCAACAGGATTACAGGCTAAACTGTTCTGACGTCTGATGATCGGAACCGAGTGTGTCAGAGGTGGAGGGGCTTTGGGGGTAGGGTGGTGGCCAGACGGACGTGATCACGGACAACGAGATTGTGAGTCCTGGTGAAGAGAACCATCAACGCAACGCAGGAAAGAAGGTAGAAGTTTTCGCCGCTTTCAATGGGACGTTGATGGCACACTCACACGGAACACAATGTTGACACTCGTTTTCTTTGGTGGCATCAGTAATTCTGTCTGTCGTTTTCTCTGGTGATATCAATAGTATTGACATTCATTTTCCTTGGTAACATCATTGCCATAGGAAAAAATGAAGATGAGGACTTTCCATTAGACAAAGAAACTACTGAAGTGTATATCACACACACACACACACACACACACACACATACACACATACACACACACACACACACACACACAGACACTTTATACGTAGACTATACGTGCGTCATATGATGTTAAGGAAGTGTTTAGATTTTGGGGCAAGTATTTACATAAATTTACATGTTCACTAGAAAGACTGAGGTTTTAATGTAAGTGTCATAACTCAGGAGTGCTGAGAGACGGGAAAGTTCAAATTTGTATTAAATATGTATTAGGCCAAAACAAATATGGCACACATATTTTTTGCATGTTATTTAGTTCACTGCAAAGTTTTTCGTTTTTTTTTTTTTTTTTGTCTTATATTCAATTCCTGACGGGACATTAGGCAATGCAAACGCTTATTGTTTCGTTAACTTTTCGTTTGTAATTGAATAATGATTGGTGACAGATGTGAACTGTGGACTCCTCTAGAAAGAGGATCATATAATAAACACCTTCGCCACACACAAATCCCTGGCACTGGTTAGCTGAGGGGTTCGACACAATGTGCCGGAGCTCCCACGAGTGAGTGAAGCAGTCGACTCTCATAGTGGCGGATCATAAAGTGAAGCAGTGAATGAACCGGGGGACTCGCCAGACAAAGTGCCCTTGGATGAAATGTGAGGTGGGAGGAATGTTGAAATTTCCCTGAGTCTCAGAATGTAACACAACCAGAAATGAGACAGCAGTTTGAATATGACTTTAAAAAAAATAACGAATGTGAAGGAAGAATAACTACATGAAGACAGTTACCTCAAGGAAGCCACTCTCCTCTCCGTAGTTAGTCCTACGAATCAGTTTATTCAAACTTCTTTTACCGACTGTTCATATGGCGTACATCGAACTTAAGTCCCTTTGGCGGGACGCTACAAACCTTGGGCATTCAGGGTGAAGGGTTCAGGTCAAACACCAGGCCATTATTCCCTAAGGGACGTACCGTCGCGCTATCGTGGACGGTGGGTTCGTGCCGTCGCGCTATCGTGGACGGTGGGTTCGTACCGTCGTGCTGAAGAACCGTACCGTCTTGCTCAGCGTGTCAGTAACTCCAGCTGCTCACAAAACCACAGGTGAACACCATGTGACCTGTTCGCGGACTGGGTGAGGCTAAGGATGACACGGACGACGGCTGGGGGTATCTGATAATGACCTGGACGAGGGGTTCAGGACCTGGTAATGACTTGGTTCGAAGACTGGTGACGTGATAATGACCTGGTCGATAGCTGCGGGGTGGCTTGACGATAACGCTGTGGAGGAGTAGGGACTTCACAGTGAATCCGGGTAGATGATGGCTGGGTTTAGTCCTGGTAAATGAGCTGGTCGTGGACTGGCTGCGTCCCACAAGCTACTTGATTGAGGCCTAGGCGGACGGGCGTCTCACAAGACAGGCTGTTTACCCTCAGGTATTTACTTACCTTTCAAGTGGTGGCTGGCAATTTCCCAGCGAACGTCTCGAAGCTGAAACCCGCTCGTCCCTCGGGTGCGTTCAACACGGCCGCGTTCGCTCCCTCATTCCTGTAGAGTGGCGTTCATTGGCGGCTCGTGTCTCTAGTTCTCATTCTTCTCCACCCTTTGCCTTATTGCCCTCCCTTTACGTCCCAACTTACTCTCCCTTCACATCTAACGTCGTCCTTCCCTCGCACACCAAGTTAAACTCCCATCACACTTCGTGTCACCCTCCCCATACCAAGTCACCCTTTCCATATAACCATTTTGTTACCTGCTGTATACATATACATACTCCAGTATGTGTACCTACGTATACGTTCACCTTTACTGTGAGAAATAAAGTGACATCATAGGTATGGCCCGGTACGACCACCGCTGGGGAGCCACTGGTTGGAAGATGGCGACTTTGCCTGGCATCGATCTAGCCATTACCCCTCTGTATTCACGGCAAGACCCTGTTTTTACCAGGTGGGGATTACAGTAATGGCATCACCAGCTGCGAGGGGAGGGAACTAGGATTTCTTTCCACGTCTCTTCCTCCGCCTCTTTTCCGTCTCTTCCTTGTCTGTCGCTTCTCCTCTCATTTGTCTGTTTTCTTTCTCTGTCTCATCTCCAGCTCTCCCTCTTGTACTTCTTCTCCGGCTCTCCCTATATCTCCTCTCCATCTTTCCATCGTCTACCATTCTCTCTCTCTCTCTCTCTCTCTCTCTCTCTCTCTCTCTCTCTCTCTCTCTCTCTCTCTCTCTCTCTCTCTCATGCTGCCTCCAACAGACCTTTAAATCAAATCTTGAACTTAACGTTTTCCTTTAGGTTATATTTCTCGTAAGATTTATTTTTTTTAACAGAAAAATATCTGCTTTAGATTATGTCCTCGCCCAGCCGTTCTCATGCAGGAGTAGCTAACGATATAGACTTAATTGGGTAGGAGAATAGAATGGCTCCAGCCATACAGCTGATCTCGATAGGAGGTAATGGAGGCTGTGGAATTGATTGGCACCTCACAGCTCACGCATGAAGCTACCCAGATGCCTCAGAGGTGATGAGTGAGTGATGGGGGAAGAGGGGACTGGTGGTAATAAGGTTGGGCTTTTATGGGTTAGTGGTGGGGTGCAAGATGGAGGAGGGTATTGAATAAGGGGTTAGGGTGGTACCCTAATGGTGCATTGGCCAGAAATGGGGCGTATATTAGTGGAAGTGTAAAAATGGGTTGTATGGGAAACTACAAAGATGGAGTTTGAGAGATGAAAAGGTCAATATAGAGTTTAGACGACTGAGGTGAGACTCGGTTAAGTTTTGAGTGAACCAGTGTGTAAGAAGGTGTTTGGATGAATGAACAAGTTGAATGAGGCAGAGAGGAACATGAATGAATCTGATGGGTTTATTAGATCAGAGACGAGTCATAGTGGGGGAGTAGGAATGGATGGAAGACTGGGAATGCTGGAGAGAGAGAGAGAGAGAGAGAGAGAGAGAGAGAGAGAAGAGTTTTGGGAGGGGGACTCTGTGTGTGTGTGTGTGTGTCTATAATGTTTTACGTAAAGCAGCAGAAGTGCTCCTGGCATCACCAGCTCACGTTACTCATTAATGGAACGCCCGTCTGCCGCCTATTAACACCATGAGCACTTCGATGCGACACCAGAGTGCGGAGGTGCGACGATGTGATCATACCGCACGGCAGAGCGACCTCTGAGCACGACGTTACGACCCTTGAGCACGACGCTACGACCCTTGAGCACGACGCTACGACCCTGGGATGTGACGATACAACCCTTGAGTACGACGCTACGACCCTTGAGCACGACGCTACGACCCTGGGGTGTGACGATACAACCCTTGAGCACGACGCTACGACCCTTGAGCACGACGCTACGACCCTGGGGTGTGACGATACAACCCTTGAGCACAACGTTACGACCCTTGAGCACGACGCTACGACCCTGGGGTGTGACGTTACGACCCTTGAGCACGACGCTACGACCCTTGTGGGCACGACGCTGCGACCCTGGGGTGTGACGGCCCGGCGGCATAGCCACCTGATCTCTAAAACTAACAGGAAGTCCACAGTTCTAGCACCAACACAAATGTCAGCGGCTGACTGAAAGGTCTACGGACTTAGCAATGATCATTTCACTACCACAACCATAAGGTTTGCTGACGTACTGACAGATGTCTCTGCTGACGTACTGACAGATGTCTCTGCTGACGTACTGACAGATGTCTCTGCTGACGTACTGACAGATGTCTCTGCTGACGCACTGGCAGACGTATTGACTGGAGTATCAACAGACGCCTCTACCGACGCATTTCACTGTACAGACCCTCTTTAGAAGCCTCACGTGTCACCTCCACGTCACAAACACGAAAGACCGGTCGAACATACGCACGAAACCGCATTCAGAGACGAATGAGAATACGTACACCCGTGAGCCCACCATCTCTCCTGTGTGTGTGTGCGTGTGTGTGTGTGTGTACGTGACGCCCGGCATCACGAACCAAGTACGCCGCCACCACGCCCTACCCTCACCCCTCGGGCGTACGTGGCGGGGGGTTAGTCTGGCGGGGAACATTGTTTGTGGCGCTGTCAGCACGCCGTCCAGCCAACCCCATTCGCGCCATCTGGCCTGGAAATATCGTCACCCTTTTGTGTTGTCCCTCCCAACCCTCCCTCGCCTCCCCTTCCTGCTCAACAGGGAATAGCCCCTCCCTTCCCTCATCCCCTTTCCTCTATCTATTTCTCGTTAACGCCGTCATCAGTACAGCCCGGGGAAATAGGTATTAAGGTGATGTATTTATTTCAGGGTTCCCGGCCTGAAATTCAATCTTCACGCCCGTAACGTGTGCTTTTATCGGAATATGTATATATACATATATATACATGTAGGGAGGAAATTTGGAATTGCCTTTGCTATTTTCGGGCCTTATCAGTGTTCTCCGCTGTATTCAAAGGGAAATTCCAGATTGCTTTTCCAGCATCTCGGTAATTGAACAGTGAACATTTGCAGGGCGTCCGATTTTGGTAGTGAACAAAAGCAGAATCATTTACCGACCGTATATATATATATATATATATATATATATATATATATATATATATATATATATATATATATATATATATTTTACCACCACCACTAGCACTTGTAGGATATCGCTACTATATAACTTCCCTCTGCCCACTGTCTCTCCAACACAGCCTCTCCATCTTTCCAGCGCGCCATTTAGTTGCCGTCTGGCATCGCAGCTCCATCATCGCCCACTCTCCACCACCATCGTTTACCCAACACTGCCTCCCTCTATTCCTACACCCATCCCCCCATTCCCCCCCCCCCCCCAAGTGTTTCTCCACCAATGCTGCTCCATAACCATTTCCCCCGAACGCGTCCTCCCTACCAACTTGTCTTTCCCGGGAATCAGCATCATAAGCTGACCGTTGTCATCACCATCATCATCTTCATCATCATCATCATCATCATTGTCTCCCTCCTTCCTACCCGCCACTGACACGTGGCAGAGATAGGGAGGCGGCAACGGCCGCTGGAACTATCGTGATCAGCCTCATCATCTTAGACAGACGCTAGTGGTGTCCTTTCGTCGTGTCAAAAGAACATCGTCCCTATCATCTTCCACGGTTGTCATGGAGTGAGTGTCTCCATCTCTGGGCAGGGAAGGAGAGGTGGAGGAGGAGGAGGAGAAGGTCTCCAAGGGCGGGGAATGGATGTTGTTGATGTGGAGTTTCCCGCCACGAAACACCATATCAACACCCATTCACACGCATCTCCTCCTGCCTGTCCAGACGTGAAGGCGTTCAGTCCACTGGAAGGGACCACAACCACTTCTTCGAGGGAGATGAAGGATGTCTCCCCCCCGAGACACTCACTCCACTGGAAGGAACCACCACTGTGGGAGAAAAAGACGTCTCCTCCAGGTCGGTTTTCCCCCTCCCTCCTCCCCCTTCCTCAACCGGCAGAAACGACTGGTGTGGGAGAGGGACCTCCTATGAGACACGATAGGACACGTGTCTGTCGATCTTATGAGTGGGTGATGATGACAAGAGTTCCTGCTGCCGAAACTTGTCGTCTTTTTTTTTCCCTCCTCCTCCTTCCCCTCCTCCTTCCACCACAGGAAGAGGATCGATGACACCACACCAAATGGACTAGAAGACAGGGCCGGTCGAGGGGAAAGAATGGGTCTCAGGTGATGGTGGCGGGCACGGGTAGGGAGCTGACTGACTGGAAGGAATGGGTTTAAGGTGGATCTGGACAAGGTACCAAGGGCGGGGCGGAAGGGTAGCATTCCGAGACGTATTGGTAACTCTAAAAAGAGGTGGACTAGGAAGAGGAAATTACTGAAGAAAAAAGACATACTTTGGGAAAGATAGGGAGGGAAAAAGCACAGAAGCCCGTGTGCTTTAGAGTAACAATGAGTGTGTGATAGGTAGACAACTGGTCGATATCGGTGTAGAATCTGATATAAAACGAGAACGAAGTCAGATTGAAAAATAAGTTTGTGATTACGTAATGCAAAAGAGGAAGTTGATACAATATAGATATAATTAGAAACTGACGGACTAAAGATAGAAAGTGGTAAGTTTCAGGATGTACAAATGGGCGTGTTGGGGATAATTTCTATGAAAAAAGGAGGCAAAGAAGAAAAGGGAAATAAGGAATACATTCACTTAGGATGCAGAGTAGACAGGAAGTACTGTTTGAAAAGAAACGGGCTTAATGGGAAGCAAAAAAGGAAGTGCAGGAATACTGTTAAAGCAAAGGGATGTGTTTAAACCCTTGAGCACGACGGTACGACTTGGTTATGATGGCTTGGCCTTTGATCCAAGTTGGATCAGGTCAAAGGGCACCCTTCCGCACTGTGTTCAAGGGGAGGTTAAGAAGCAGGTGGACAGAGGAAGATCGAACCTGCAGATACTGGGGCGAGACACTGTGAATCGGAGAGGGATAAGGAGAACGAACGAGACATTTTCAGAAGACAGAGAAAAGGGGTAAGACAGATGGGATTGATTAGAAAATATCGAGGTGCACAAAGGGAGAGAAAGCCTCGGTTGACAGAAAGAGAGAATTGAAAAAAAAAAAAAGTGATGAGAGAAGAAAAAAGAAAAAGATGAATTTGAACGAAGGAAAGAAGAGAACTGAAGAAGATCGAGGCTGTAAGCCAAAGAGATTGTGGAGAGTTAATCAAGAAGGATACAGAAGAAGATGAGCACGACGACGTACAAAGGAGTGGGCGTCTGTGTGTCAAAAAGGGAAGCTGGCGGAGGGGAAGTAATGGCGCTGGAGGATACAGAAGGGGAAGCCAGGAGGAGGGAGGAGGAGGTGAAGATGAACGAACGTGGGAGAGTTACCAGCCAGAGAGAGAGAGAGAGAGTGGGAATGGTCAGACCGGGTGTGTGGGATGAGAGGTGAGAAAGATGGAAGAGGGGAGACCAGCGTCATGAACAGTGGCGGAGGGCATGTATCATTCAAGGGAAAGGAGAAGGGGAAGAGAAAGATGGGGAACAGAATGAGAGGTAAAATGATAGGAACAAAGAAAACGAGGAGATGGGAAAAGAGAAAACGTGAAGAGTGATCCTCATATGGAAACTTGCACGATGAAAGTGGAGACAAGGACGGAATGTACGAGGGAGAGATAGAGAAATGTGATAAAAAAGATGGAGAAGAGAGAGACTGCACGAAGGAACCATGAAGATCCATTGCTAAAAACCTGGACAGATATAGATAATGATATAGATGGAAAACGGGAGACAGAAAACAAGAAACAACTAATGTTACTGAAATTATTTAATTTTCAGTTCCTTTTCGACTCTTTGGTTCAGTATCACTTGAAACAGTGAGATTATTGATTGATTCTTTTGTGGTAGTTACCTTTTACAGTTCTTTATGCTTATGATAACTGGAGTTATAGCTGATGCCGTTGTTGTTATAAATACACTTGTAGATGACTCGGTTATAGTTTGTTGTAGATGGTGCGGCTGCTAGTTCTTGGTTGTAAATTGTGTTAGCATAGTCCCATCCCCTTACATTACAAATCAGTAATTACAGATACGTAATTTTCAGTGCCTGTCAACGAAAATTACCTTGACCAAACCTTTTTACTTTGCGTGTGATAAGCCTTTCCTTTGAGGCTTTGTTAACCCTTGTGCTCAATACTCGTAAGCGACCAACGAAGCCATCCCTTTGATGCCGTAAGTACACCGTAGTCCTATTTTCTCTTCTAAAGAAGGTGATTGCATCTGAAACCACCGGCTATATATCTTGCCCACCATTTTCTCAGTCACAGCCATAAAGATTGCGCAATCAAGACCGCTGTTTGCATCACCCAGATATAAAAAGAAGAAATTGTCAGTGATTAGGTACGGCGTTATCGCATCCATAGATAGCCACCTTCATGTTTAGTTGAAGAATTTTAGTTCCAAACCTCATTTCTCGCTCCAGCCTCACCTTAGCAAAGGATAATGAAAATAAGAATATGATTAAGGATCGACCATAATCTGCTGTTTTTGATGTGCAGAAATCCCTCCTTATAGAATCATGTTTTATCATATGACGCATTTAAAGTTTATATTTAATGTTCAACTTCCATTATCTCTTATGTAAGTTAACATTAAAGTCAGTCCAGTCCAATGCTTGATCTTGTCACCTTCCTTATCTCTCTTTAGTTTTCAGGATAAGTTAAGCACATCGTAATTTAGGTCACTGGTTTGTGATTATGTCAGTTAAGTTTCACTAATGGTTCGGATCAGTGAAAGAAGATGTGGCCTAGGCCAATTATTCGAGATAGTGGTTAAGGTCCGAGCGTGACCCGTGTCTAGACTGAGGTTCAGGGTAGGAGTTAATGGATTAGATCAGATCGACATTTTCTAGAGGTGGTGGACGAGACAGCAGAGTCATGCTGGATAGAGCAAAGGACTTTTTATTAAAAGCTCTTGTCTCCTGATTGTAATAGATGGTGTTACGCCATCCGTTTTTGCCCCTCTGTCTTTCACACTCTTCCTCTTCTTCTCCTCTCGTCATTTCCCTGTTCAGATTCTTCGCCTTCCAGCTGATCCGTGACGTAGAATATAAACAACCCCTGGCGGGAATAAGTAGAACTAGGATACCTAACAAAGTAAGAGGCTGAAGGTCACATAGTATAAGATTCTAACTTCTAGCATAATTTGGATACAAACAATAATGTAGACCAACGGCAGCGAAGTATGAAACAAACGTTCGTCTATTGTTTTAGTCCTGCTTCGAGTGGGTGCCACGAGACAAGGATGAAGACGTTGTTGATTTGAATGACGTTGGAGAAGATTTGTGCTTATTTCTGTGCTTTTACTGCCATCTAGTGGAGTTGTTCTCGCTCAGGAGCGCAGCGAAGGCCCGAGATTTTATGCAATTTATCTGTGGAGCCTTGGCGGTCATTGTCTGGAGAAACTTTTCAAATTAAAGCTTAAATGTGCAGTTTTGTTGTTTAGTAGGGCTCTCGCTTGGCGATAGGGATATGTTTTGAGGTTCGCGTTCCGGAATGCTCTACCAGTTTAGTTATATTACTTTAGAATAAAATGGAATACTTATGATTATCTGGATGCCAAATTTCCTTAGCCTAGCTGAGGAGTGTAGTAGGTATGTTTACAAATATGGACTACTGTAGCAGCGTTACTCAAGTTTTCGTCGGAACTTCGGATAAATAAACTTTGGGGAAGATCTGAGACAAAGCAAATAAGATAGAAAATATAAATGTTTTCACTTTGTTTTCCCAGTAGTCGGCACTAGTTGGGTCAAACATTTTGCCGACTGGTGAAAATTTTCTTTATTTACATTTTACCGCTGGATTTATCGACTTTTTCTGTGACAGAAAGACTTAGAAACATCGAAGCATACTTATATTATCTCCAGGAAGGGAGGAGATTAATTTTGTTTGCGCTACGTTCCCCGGGAATGTGGGAAAGCCTTCATGCGCAAGCCATCTTGAGGTGCAGGGTTAAGTGTTGGGGTAAAACTGTCAAACAAAGAAACCTTACCCAATCTCCTTCTCCAGACCCTCGACCTCAGCGTAAATATACTCGTCGGCAAAATAACAACAAAATATGTTTTTATTGTTTTTGGAAGTGAGTTTTTTTCCTTGGTATACTCGTAAGATTATTAGATTTTGTATCATCCGTGTGTAATGGTTGAGTAGAGGTTTGAAGAGGAACAATCCTGTTCTGTAATTGCCTCTTACTCTTGTGTTTGTGTAGCAAGTTTTTAAATTGGAAAAGTCCTAAGTTGGAAGGTTAAGGTAATGAAATAAGTTTCGTATAGGTACTTCAAACTTTTAAATTTCTTCGCCTTTTATTTGGAAAACTTTTGAGTCCATTAATGAATAATTCAGATATGTAGATAGATAAAATGGATGTCTGTGTTGTGTATTTTTTTTCGTATTGCTATACACAAAACAGTTTGATATTCTATTAGGTAAAGGTAATGAAATAAAGTTCGTATAGATACTTTAAACTCTCAAGTTTTCTTCATCTTTTATTGGGAAAACTTTGAGTCCATTAATGAATGATTCAGACGTTTGGTTAGACCTATGATGGTAATTATTTCGTATTGCTATACACAAGACAGTTTCATACCTTAGGCTTGTAGGGTATATCATATAATGGTTTATCCCGTCATGAACTTATTTTTTGTCATTAGCTACTGAAGCTTAATTGGTGTTGGTGTACGAAAATCATGGAGAATGAACTCACTATAGTTTTTAGCCATTTTTGAGTAATTTTCTGCAGCCAAACATATCGCTGTTAAATCCTCAACCTCCCCTCTACCTACCGATAGACTGTATGCAGGTTATTGTATTACATCTGGAATGACGTCTTGAGTGTGTCAAGCTACTTCATTGTTAGCCCATGTGTTATG
>NC_092244.1:9853881-9858881 GCF_036320965.1 Panulirus ornatus | reverse complement strand
ACCATGAAAGTCCTTGGGCCTTGTTCTCCAAGATAGCAGAACAAACATACGAAAAAATAAGAAACAAGAGAGCATCTCGGGCCAAGGCCTCCATCACAAGGAGTTTAATCTGCATATAGATGGAAAGGTGATGGAGGCATGTGGCAGAAATGCTTCGTAGGGAAGGGGTGGGGGATGTATTCCACTAACGCAAGACCATATATGTGGATCTGTCGGGAGGAAGCTGCTACATGAAGAGATGCCGAAGGTCTTTGGTGATTTTGGTATGGTTTGAAGAGACTGGGGATGGGGTGGAGGGGATTGATTTTCTCGTGTTGCATGGAAGGAAATGGTGTGTGTGTGTGTGTGTGTGTGTGTGTGTGTGTTTCATGCAAATACTGCAGAAGGTGTCCCTTGAGTCGCTGAGCCAACACCATGCCCTTTTGAAGACGACCATATTCCCTTTATAAACACACTGTTTTCTCTCTCTCTCTCTCTCTCTCTCTCTCTCTCTCTCTCTCTCTCTCTCTCTCTCTCTCTCTCTCTCTCTCTCTTGAGCACCGCCTTCATTATCCAATTACAAATTCTCGATTATTTTATGTATTTTTTTTTCCTTCTTTTACGTTGTTGTTGCCATTTTGAATATTCAAAAATCAATCTACATACGTGACTAACCCACAGCGTCCGCTGGCTTCAGTACGGCAAGTCGTGTTGTCTTGTATTTGTACGTGGCGTATGAATATGGCTAATGAATGGGGATAGTCTTATTTATAATTGACTCCAGATTTAAAGCCTTTACTTTTTTTCAACTCTCACGGCACAGTATAGAAAATGAGTCATCTTCGTGAATAATGGCGTTATTTTTTTGAAAGTTTTATGGTCTGTTCAAGTTATTTTATTTTTCAAGCCAAATGAAGTATATGTAACAAATCAGTTTTTTTTTTTATATATATTTCGTTTTTTCACATTTTGTCTTGGCTCAGTGTTGCTGTCAAGCGTCACTCGTTTAACCCCTAAATAACTGACTGTCTTTTCTATCTGCCTTGCCCTCATTGCGCGTGGAGTTTTTTAACCTTCCAGTCCACAGTCATACAACCTGCCGTCTCACGCATGACGTTTGACAACGCCCCCGTCTGCCTCACGCGCCGTTTCCCCGTATCATTACACACCTTATATCCTTGTACATCCCGTGTTCTCTCCCTGTCTGGAGTTCACTCCCTGTTTGACCCACGTTGTATGTTGCCTCCATCATTATTATTCTCCCTCCCTTTCTCTCCCGTTATCATTGCCTCCTTCCCACTCGTTGCAAAAGTGCCCCCATCCCATCCCCCGCCCCCGGCTTCTCCTTTTTCATCCCCCACTCCTGTTCTCCGTCAGTCTAGCCCCCTCGGGGCTGCGGAAGAAGCCCCGAGGGAAATATCCCTGACGAAAGGGTGATCATAAGAAGAACACAATATTACGGACTCCATCGGTCTTCGGTGTGTGTGTGTGTGTGTGTATGTGTGTGTGTGTGTGTGTGTGTGTGTGAGTGAGTGTGAGTGAGTGTGTGTATGTGTGTGTGTGTGTGTGTGTGTGTGTGTGTATGTGTGTGTGTGTGTGTGTGTATCGTCGTAGGGTCTCGCAGCTAGTGTTCTGGGGTCGACTTGGGGCAGTGGAGACGGGCATCAAGGAAGTTGGAGAATGTTAGTGGCCTGTGATATTTGGTTATATCTTGTGGTGATCACATTTTAGCCTTTGGAGTGAACTGGAGTGCTCGTAATCGTTATGAATGGAAGACGACTCCTCTCAAATTTGTAATTAAAATATGCTAACCCAATACTGCAGGTGTCCACGCCACAGTTGGGGGAGGGAGGGCTTGTGTTCCCCCGCCACAGTATAAAGTTCCATCCCATACACACGCTGAGGGTGAGGTGTGAACTTTGACCTTTCGTGTTGCTCTTCGTCCAGAGCCGCAACTTGGGACCCGAGAAGTGGAAGTTCCGAGTCTCGACATAGAAACTTTGGGCACCTGGATACAGGTTCTGAATACATCCCAGATGTAAACTCGGATACAGAAATTAGATTTTGATGCCCAAGATGTAGAGTCTGGTTTAGATATAACGTACAGACCTTTTTTTTTATTTTATTTTTCAAGAATTAATTTGGGGATGAAAGAGCTATAATTAGTCTGTGTTTTCGGGATTTTAGATTTGAAATTCAACTCATGTGCATTTGTGATGCGTGTAAACTTTGGCTATAGCGCGTAAAGTTTACACCGTTTCTTTTCGTAGATGTAGAGTATGTTCATACGAACATTTATCCAGAGATGTAAACTATTAGCGTCTGAAACCTAAATTTATCAAAATTTGACCCGTGTGAACTCCCAGGGCCTGGAGACGTAGACTCCCGAGCTCGAGATGTAGACTATGACCTGTAAGGGTAAACCAGGACCTTGTGGAACGACTTCACGGGAGGCGAGGCTAGGTCGTCGGCCCGTCATAAAAAGACTCGGGACAAGTCAGTCTGGCTCGGAGGGGATCCCTCCTCCCCCTCTTTACTTTATGGCGATATCGGGCCGGGGCGTGCAATCTTGCCGGCGGGGTTATGTGTGTGCGTGAACGTGCACTTCTATAAGGACGGCGCGCGTTAAAAGAAATTGAATGTTATAGTTCACTTGAATTCTAAACATTCCCTCTCCCCCTTCCGGCCGCCACCTGTATCGGAAATAACGCGGCTGATCTGTTTACTCGACTCTTTCCTCCTCCTCCTCCCCACGCCTCTCCCTCACACACACACACACACACACACACACACACACACACACACACACACACACACACACACACACACACACAATCCGTGGACCGTCAGCTACTTTGCGCGTCGTGGATATATACTTTCGCTGTTCCAGCCAGAGGGATGGGAAGGGTTCTGGGATGGTAGATGAGCAGGATGGGAAGGGTAGAAGAAGGGAGGGGAGGGTAATAGGACGGATGGGAGAGAGGAAGAGGTGTATCATGAGATGGTTTGTTTACGAACCCGTGTCATGTTCAGGTTGTATCATCGAGGAGATGAATCAGGTGGGGGAAAAGACGAGTCCCTGGGGGATGCCGGGTCCATTGTGTATGCATTAATCCCTTGAGCACGACGGTTCGATCCTTCATGTGGATGATTGGGGACCTTGAGCAGGACGGCACGATCCTTGACTGAAGAATGAGGCTTCAGTCCGAAATTTCAGGATAAGCTGAGACCTCAGGTTAATGCAGTCGATTTACTTGTCTTAGAAGTGGAAGTCAAGATCAGCCAGCGTTGGGGCACAAAAGCCGGTGATGTACCTTCAACTGATCTGCTTTTAAGCGTAAAATTGTACAGTAGACAATTATATCAACACACACACACACACACACACACACACACACACACACACACACACATATATACACACACACATACACACACACACACACACACACACACACACACACACACACACACACCTAGCAAAGTGGGTAGTGTTTACGGCGTGGGAGTGTGAGGAAGACCTCCACCAATAGGACGAGGAGGCTGTGCTTCAAGATGTTCCTCTCTCTCTCTCTCTCTCTCTCTCTCTCTCTCTCTCTCTCTCTCTCTCTCTCTCTCTCTCTCTCTCTCTCTCTCTCTCTTCCGCCCTAGGCTTCTCCTGCAGACGCCGTCCTTGCAATGATCTCGTTCTCGCGAGTGTGGTCCTCTCAGTTTTTTTTTCACGCAACTGGTGTCCTCGTTTCTGGCAGATGCTGTGCTAGTCTCCCTGTGGTTCGCGTCGCCAAGTGTCTTTGTTTTCACCAAGAAAACGCCACTCGTTTTCACGAAGATAGTATCCAATGTTTTCTTCGTGGAAATGAGGATAATGGCCTTGAGAAAGAAGGACATTGTCGTCGGCAAAATGAAATCATTGTCTTTATAATAAAGGTGTTTTTCTTCAGGAAAACGAGGACATTGTCAATAGGTAAAACGAGGACATGTCCTTGGGAAGACGAGGACACTGTCCTTAGGAAGACGAGGACACTGTACTTAGGAAGACGAGGACACTGTACTTAGGAAGACGAGGACACTGTACTTAGGAAGACGAGGACACTGTACTTAGGAAGACAAGGACACTGTACTTAGGAAGACGAGGGCATTGAACCTCCCTGATGATACAGCAGGAGGCGACAGTGTGACGCTGCCGAGGACGACAGACGCTGGACCGACTCTGAAAGTTTAGGAACTGAATACCAGGACCTTCCTGGTGGTCTCATGGGGGAGAGTGTGGTGGAGGAGACAGGGAGGTCGAGGAAGAGACGTAGAGGAGGGTTAGGTGAGGGGTGGGGTAGTGTGTGTGTGTGTGTGTGTGTGTGGAAGGCGAGGCTAGAGAGAAGCAAGGTGGGGAGCAACGTAGAACATGGGGGTCGGGAGTGGCTGATCCGAGTTGGTGGTTTGTGGAAGAGGAGGAGGTCTGTGTGTACCTTTCCCGGGCCTGTCTCGCTTCCACCAACACCCTCCTCCACCATTGTTACTGCTTCCACCACCACCACCAACATCGTCACCACCAGCTCCACCGTCATTTCTACCTCCTCCTCTACCACCACCATCGACACAGTCACCAGCATTCCAACCCCTGCCATCACCACCACCTTCAGTGCCATCTCCACCACCCACAGTGCCATCTCCAACACCAATTTCCGCCTCCACCACCACCACAAAGCTCTGGCCTTCTTGCAGGTCACGGACGGGTCGACATCGATCACATGTCACAGAGCAAAGCCAGGCTTAGGATTTATCACCAACTTGACGCAAGAGTTTAATACAAATCTGAACGGTTTTCCCACACTTTAAAACCCAGATGGAAAATGAATCCCAAACAAAACCCAGATGGAAAAGGAATCCCAAACAAAACCCAGATGGAAAATGAATCCCAAACAAAACCCAGATGGAAAATGAATCCCAAACAAAACCCAGATGGAAAATGAATCCCAAACAAAACCCAGATGGAAAATGAATCCCAAACAAAACCCAGATGGAAA
>NC_092244.1:9751381-9848881 GCF_036320965.1 Panulirus ornatus | reverse complement strand
GCAGTGACAGGTCTTCACCTCATCCACGTAGAGCAGTGACAGGTCTTCACCTCATCCACGTAGAGCAGTGACAGGTCTTCACCTCATCCACGTAGAGCAGTGACAGGTCTTCACCTCATCCACGTAGAGCAGTGACAGGTCTTCACCTCATCCACGTAGAGCAGTGACAGGTCTTCACCTCATCCACGTAGAGCAGTGACAGGTCTTCACCTCATCCACGTAGAGCAGTGACAGGTCTTCACCTCATCCACGTAGAGCAGTGACAGGTCTTCACCTCATCCACGTGGAGCAGTGACAGGTCTTCACCTCATCCACGTAGAGCAGTGACAGGTCTTCACCTCATCCACGTAGAGCAGTGACAGGTCTTCACCTCATCCACGTAGAGCAGTGACAGGTCTTCACCTCATCCACGTAGAGCAGTAACAGTTCTTAACCTCATCCACGTAGAGCAGTGACAGGTCTTCACCTCATCCACGTAGAGCAGTGACAGGTCTTCACCTCATCCACGTGGAGCAGTGACAGGTCTTCACCTCATCCACGTGGAGCAGTGACAGGTCTTCACCTCATCCACGTAGAGCAGTGACAGGTCTTCACCTCATCCACGTGGAGCAGTGACAGGTCTTCACCTCATCCACGTAGAGCAGTGACAGGTCTTCACCTCATCCACGTAGAGCAGTGACAGGTCTTCACCTCATCCACGTGGAGCAGTGACAGGTCTTCACCTCATCCACGTAGAGCAGTGACAGGTCTTCACCTCATCCACGTGGAGCAGTGACAGGTCTTCACCTCATCCACGTGGAGCAGTGACAGGTCTTCACCTCATCCACGTAGAGCAGTGACAGGTCTTCACCTCATCCACGTAGAGCAGTGACAGGTCTTCACCTCATCCACGTGGAGCAGTGACAGGTCTTCACCTCATCCACGTAGAGCAGTGACAGGTCTTCACCTCATCCACGTAGAGCAGTGACAGGTCTTCACCTCATCCACGTAGAGCAGTGACAGGTCTTCACCTCATCCACGTGGAGCAGTGACAGGTCTTCACCTCATCCACGTGGAGCAGTGACAGGTCTTCACCTCATCCACGTGGAGCAGTGACAGGTCTTCACCTCATCCACGTGGAGCAGTGACAGGTCTTCACCTCATCCACGTGGAGCAGTGACAGGTCTTCACCTCATCCACGTAGAGCAGTGACAGGTCTTCACTTCATCCACGTAGAGCAGTAACAGTTCTTAACCTCATCCACGTAGAGCAATAACAGGAATAGGTAGAGTTGAATTCAACCCAGATAACCCAGACTTGGGCAGCGGGCACGTCTCTCGTCTCTCTTTCTCCATGTACCTTTCCTCTCCCTCACTTTCAAAACACAGTGCATAATCGTGGGTTACTCGCAGGAGAGAAAACCATTCTTTCCCCGATGACTGTGATTAGATATGTTCACAAAGCCAAAATTACAGAGATCGCCAAATGCCTTAATGATAAAGGAAAAGGATTGGCTTCTTCCTCTCTCTCTCTCTCTCTCTCTCTCTCTCTCTCTCTCTCTCTCTCTCTCTCTCTCTCTCTCTCTCTCTCTCTCTCTCTCTCTCCTCTGAAAAGAATATTGGCGGGTTGATATGGAAGGTATATATGATGGTCCGCCATTATGAGCGTTCCCCCTGCCGGACAGCTGTAACACTACCAGGGTAGTTGAAGGTTGAATCACCTCTAGGGTCCGTGTGTGTTAGATCGTTTTTCGAATATCTCGAGAACACTGAGAAATAGCGCTCGTTCCCCGACTCCAGGGAAGACTCGAAGAAAACTTTCAGAGCCGTACTCATCTCTTTTGCCCCTCCCCTGGGGTAGTGACTCATGGGTTCCCTTCCCCGCTCCCACCCCCTTTGGCAGATTCACGTGGCCCACCTCCTCTGCTTTCCCTAACACACACACCTCCGCCTCCCTCCAACACCTTCGTCCCCATCACCAAACTCTCTGTAACACCGGCGATGTCCTCCCTCCATCACTTCCGACCCCCATCACCACCACCAACACAAACAACATTATTACCACCGCTATTACGTCGACCATCACCTCCAACACTTCTCCACCACCGCTGTTACTGTCGACACCATTCCTCCAGCCACGCCACCATCATCATCACCACCATCAACATCACCTCCAACCTACCCATATCCCCACCACACCATCACCACCACTCCTCCCTCCCTCTCTCCCTTCCTCCCTCTCCAGGGGGTGAAGACTATACTCGACCATCACCGTCATGAACTCTCCGTAAATTAGAACTTGACCTTTATCTCTGACCCTTGACACCGTATCTTTGACCCCTGGTCCCACGGACACTGGCTGATCCCAATCGCTAACCAGTCCCTCGCTGGGCTGTCTGTTCTTATCGCGAAACCTCCAACACCTTCTGCCAGATTTATGACCACCCTTGACCCTCAGTAAGGATTCACGAGAAACAGAAAAGGAACCGTTGGCTTATCAGGGGCGTCTGCATAACGAGGTGCGACGCTAATTACAAAATGACAAGTGACGTCATTTCCGTCGGCGGGCGGGGGGGAAAAGAGCTCGTTTGGGGAAGGAACCCCGGCTCGTTAGTTGGTGTTTTACTGGTCTCCTTTTATGAACCATTGGTGGAACCCCACGTAATTGGCTCCGGATCTCCAGCTGACCCTATGCCCCCCTGTGTGTGTTTGTGTGTGGGTGGGGTGGGGGTGGTGGGTGGTATTCCTTATATGTATAGGGTCTCCTCTGTCAAGAAGAGAAACAGCATATATATATATATATATATATATATATATATATATATATATATATATATATATATATATATATATATATATATATGATTACACTAATTTGTGATGGAAGTTATGAAGGTGAAATCGCACTTCAGTAGTACATATAATTTTATTCAACATGTAATTCTCCATACATGTGGCACGACATGTTTCGTGGAGACAATCCACGTCATCAGGTGCCAGTACTTGATAGAGTTATTTAAAATCAACATCACAACAGAGTACCGCCCTCCAGTGTCTGCCAGCATAGACGACACACAGACTTGACCAACAGTAACCGTTGAAACGGAGAGTGATCAAGGGCGGGTCACGTGGCAGGGGGTTGACCTGGGTGTGTCTTGAGCAACTCTTTTTGTTTTCGTGTTTTTGTGTATTCCTGACTCACAGTATTTGCCTCGTATGGAAGAATGTGCTTAGGCCTGTGTTATGGGAAAGACAGAATTTGCTCGTAAATCCTTTCGCGAATGATTGTGAACGCAATAAGGTGGAAGTTTAAAAGCGACAGGGGTAGGGGGGAATGCATTAGAAAATGTATCTTGTGGAGTTAAGAAATGGCAAATTAGTCGATGCAGTGAATATCGGGAGGGAAAAATAAAAGCGGGATGAGCCAGAAAATGGGGGCGGTGATAAGACTATATACATTAGAGGGTGTCAAGAGATAAGGTGGTTTACGGAGCTGACTGGTAAAAACGGGCCTCCGACACCACCAACCTCTCGCAATTCCCCTCTTGATAATATGCAAATACAAACATTACTCCTCGCTACTGTCTCCTTGCCACCTCACAGTGACCAGTGTGTGGCTGTGAGGTGTGGTGGCTCCTCCGGGCTGTAGCTCAGTGCTACCGCAGCTCAAAGACTTCGGCTGTTGACTGTGGTTTAGGATTTGGTGATCTGATCATTCAGCTCTGTAGAATAAGTTAGGGAGAGTAGGGAATACTTCGTCTCCCATGGTAAAGGATTAGTGAAAGGGGAAAGACATGGGTGAGGACCGAGTCATCATCAACTTAAGAATTTAAGTCTTGAATGTATATATATAGTCGTAAAGAGGTGAAGCTACAACAGGCCAGTTATGTAGGTGCACATGAGTAGATGTTGTAGTATATCAGGCGTGGAATCTGTAAGGGCCCTTACAAAAATTGTCAGTCTTCCGCAGCGAAGAGAGTCCATAGCCGCAAGACATCTAGGATCGTGTTCCAATACGTCGAAACTAAGATTCTTTGCCTTTCAGCCCGAAGGGAAGACTTATGTCTTTCTCGGAGTTCCATTCAGCTTTTTCCCTGCTCCCCTGGACCTTCTCCAGGATGATGAAGCCAATAAAGTTATTTTGTCACAAAGGGAGTGTCAGGGTGTCTTCTTATGTGGACGATATTTCACCTTTGACCTATAGGAGGGACAAGCTGTTCCAATAGCTCCTGTTTTCTTGGGGCTGAGGAAGGATTTGAGTTTTACCAGGTATGGAGCAATGCCTACTTGTGATTTGTCATGGGCTACTGATTAAGGACAGGTTCCCATCTTCCACACACGACACCGCGATCCTCGAGCTCGAAGATCTGATCCTTTAAGTACAGAGGGGTAAAATCCTGAATTTCGACGTGCGACCCGTGAGTATTAGTGGCCAGGCCCTTAACCTAACCTTTAGAAAAGCAAGGTTGAAGGCCAGGTCATGAGACCCATGGGTCGTAACTTCGTGCTCAAGGGTCGTAACTTCGTGCTCAATCTTGGGTAGTATCGTCGTGCTCAAGGGTTTAGGTGTACTAACCCTGACCCACAGTAGGGGAGACCCGGAGGCCTGGTGCATGAAGCCCTGTTGAAAGAGTTAAGCCTCCAGACGGCCCGCTGGAATCTGCGGTGGGATATGTGATTTATTTACTTCCAGGGCTTCTCTGCAAGCCTTGGAGGGTGGATGAGTTCCAGGACCTGTCTTTAGTTACCATATGTTTTATTGTTATATATGTCATAGGATTTTAAGATAATGTAATATTCCTCCTTGTACAAGAATATCACAAAGTTGTGTCCAACGTGTTTGTATATTCACATCACTTCATTTATGGAGTTTATTCTGATTTTGTTTTCAGTGATTTTTATAATTGTTAATGAATTGATATACATACTTGAGGGGCTGCCATGCAATTTGCTGAAGGGTAAATGCAATGAAGTATAAGGAGGCCTTAACTATGCCTTTGAAACAGGCCTTAATTACAAGGGGTGCTGTCAGGGGTGAAGACGGTGGTACCCATAGACGTGGACGACATGAGAGTCAGTTTGAAGTATTGATGCCACTTTTGTGAGGAGGGTCCGACGTGTATTAATCACACCACATTCTCTGGCTTCTCTCTTGTTATGTCTTATTTCTTATTATTCTTTTTGTGTGCATCTGTGTTGTTAGGATTGATCCCTTTTCTTTGTGTGATCATTTTTCTTTTGTTTTTAAATTTGTCCATTCATTTGTTTCTTGTCATGAGGTTGTTGGGTGGATTTGCCTCTTGTTACTTAGTCTTCTGAGTTCGAGGTCACGTCAGGTCATGTGTTTTATGTATACTCCGACGCCTAGGTTACACATGGAACATGTGTCTCAACAGACGAAAGATCCCATGAAAAAAAAAATATATATATATGTTTTTAAAAAATCAGACTACTGAAAGTCTGGATTTTTTTCCGACAGAAATTTCGAAACTGTAAACGAGTTTCCGTTAGCCAATCAACGCGACGCTTGCACACGACCTGTCACGTCCACATGGCCGCCCAAATATTATCTTTCCGTCGTTGTGATTGGTAGACTCCCCACCCCCGGCCGGTTGGATGTGAGGAACGTGCCGTCCAGAACCCGCTAATTTATTTCCTGTGGCAGGTTTTAAGGTCGGTTGCCGCGCCAAAGACCCCCAGGCAGGAGAGGAACCGTGATTGTGTTTCCCATCTGATGTTTGACGTACTGTTGGCGTAGCAGCCTTATGGAACCCACGGGGCGGTGAGATGTGGATTTTCCTGGGGTTTCCCTCGTCTCTCTTACGTACGGTGTGGTGTTCGTACGTTGGGAGGGGGAAATCCTCACCTCCTTCATTGAAGTTTAGGACTGGTTTAGAAACTGTGTAGCCAAGGTACTTTTATGCATATAAGCCAGCCAACCAGCCAGCCAGCAGGTCACCTAACCAGCCACATCGCCAGGTCGCTAGGCGCTAGCCAGACGGCTAGCCAGCCAGCAAACTAAGCATAGTTAGCCAGCAGCTCGCGTCCCCCACACCCATCCCTCGTAGGGCTCGTAAATCAGTCTTGACGGGGAGGAAATCAGATATGGTGGACAGGGTGCAGATTTCCCCCTTGATTGGCTAATACCTCCTGGAAAGTAGATTTTGGCGGGTGGTGCGCGCCAGTCTCTATTGTCTGACGTCGACTGGGATGAGTCGGTGTGAAAGTGATTAGCGTGCAGTGAGTTGTAGGGGATTAGATGTGAATTTGGAGTGACCTGAACACGATTGTGTAGGGGGTATTGGGGGGGGGGGGGGGACTGAAAAGGATCCGATGTGATTTGAGGAAAGACTTGTAGATGTTTGGCCGGTAATACGTTTGGTTGGTTTTGGTCCGAAAAATTTTTTGAAATGAGTTATGATTAAAGGAGACTGTTGTTTGCGATTTAAGATGTTGGTTGGTGATAATAGGTCATAATCCAAAGAGAATTTGATTAAAGTCTTTGTTTTGGTTGGTTTTGGGTGAGATCGAACTTTAAAGTAACTAACTGTAATTCGAAAGGACTCCTGAGATGAGTGGGTTGTTATGTGTGAAGGGAAGGTAACTTACTTGGTTGTTGTATGCGAGAACTTTGTGATAATTGGTTGTACAGTGCGAGGGGCTTAAGTTGATTGGCTGTCGTATGAGAGAACCTTAATGTGATTGTTCGCATAAGCAGAGTTCTTTGTTGATTGGTATTGCTGGGAGAACACTTCGAGGTGATTGGAGGTCGTCCGAAGGAGACGCGTAGGAGGAGAATAACACGACTGTAATCCAGTACTGTGCAGACGACACTGGTCAGGGAGAAAAGTCTCTAGCTCAGTGTATCCTTCCCTTTCGAATGGAGGTGTGTGACACTCTCTCTCTCTCTCTCTCTCTCTCTCTCTCTCTCTCTCTCTCTCTCTCTCTCTCTCTCTCTCTCTCTCTCTCTCTCTCTCTCTCTCTCTCTCTCTCCTTCCTTTACCTTCGTCTAGCGACATATTGAACAACGTTTCAGGCGGTTTGTCATGCGATTTTTCCCAGAAATCTTCACCACAGACAAAGATATATCGTCAGGACCGCGAGCCTCCGCTGGGCCAAGGACCCTTTAGCCCTTTAGTATTCCGGTCGTGTCCCCCATATCTACTTCAGTGATTTCCAAGACCTCTCCCTCCTCCTCCTCACCATACCATCTCGCTCATGCTCGGGATATAGTTTCTCCCAGAGTGGGAAACCCTCCCACCCCTCCCCCTCGGTTGTGGTTGTATTTGTGTGTGTGAGTGTGTGTGTCTGTCTGTCTGTCTGTCTGTGTCTGTGTACCTGGTAGATGATTATCGAGACATTTTTCTTGAGTTCTGTAGAGTGTTTTTTTTTTTTTAATTCTTTTTTTTCTCGTTTTTTTTTTCATTCTTTCTTTTCTCGTGTTTCTTTATTCTTTTTTTTTCCACGTATGTCTAAGTTAGCCTCTTCTCGCTGCCGTGCGTGGTGCGCTTCATGAGTAAATGTACCCCATTTTAACCCCTTCGTTTAACCCTTGAAATTTAACCCTTGGCCTGGACGTTGATGGCATCTGTAGTGATGATATAACCACATACCAGAATGAGAGAAATGGTTAATGATTATCGAATGTTAACGTTAGATTTAGCGTTGCTTGCTATATCGTGGCGCCAGCCGCTTCTCCCAACAGCTTTTGGTTATCGGAAGCACAGGAGGTTGATGGTCTCTGTCATGATATTCTTCCTGGAATTAGGTTGAGGTACCGGTGCGACGAAGGTGTTTCGACATGGTCGTTCTTCGTGAGATCTGCCTCTACAGAAGCGACGTATCGTATATGGTGGTGCCTCAAAAACACGGACGGGAAAACGCATCTTAAGTGAAAGAAAAAAAATTATAAAGGTATGTATGTACCTACAGCTTTCTGCCGCCAGGCAGAGGTGAAATCGGATCCCAAAAAAAACGAGCGTAGGCGAGAAAAATGAGTTGATGAAAAAAAAAAAAAAGGTACCCTGAGCTTCAGTAGGATAGACATGGGCCAATACTCTTCGCTACAGACGTGTAATGTATATTGACATGGAAGGGAAGAGGGGGTAGACGAGACCCCCAGGTCTGCCCGTCTAGTCTGTGAGCCGTACCGTGTAAAAAGTGAGGGCGCGCCAGACTGACGCGGGAAAAGGAGGGTAAAAAGCTTTTACCGGACAACGGTGGTAGGAGGAGGAGGGCGGGAGACAGAGAGAGAGAGGAAAAAAAGAATTACAGGACTGGAAAGTATAATGGTGACAGAGAACATGTGTAGTTAAGTCGTGCCACTTTGATTCAACTTGTGTAGTACGGTATCGTCGTCGGAGCTTTGAGATAGCAATGCTAAACTGACAGAGCAGGACTGAGAATGAAATGCTTCTTGTAGGTTTGAGGTCGACGTATGTACTGCAAGTTGTTGGATTCGATACCTTTAAACGGCTGATGGGTCAGTAAGCCAGAAGTCGTGTGCATGTACTACATGCGTAATTGAAGAAAAAGAAAATTTTGGTGTAGGTATCAGACGGAAACAGGATATATGCCCACGCAAGATACAGTACACAACAGATACATTGATGAAGTATTGACTAACAGGACACAGTGCGAGTGAAATATATATATATATATATATATATATATATATATATATATATATATATATGGTCAAACAGTTTATAGACAGGAAATTCAGTTACGGCAATAGCTAAGGGTCTTTGACACACGATACTCCAACATGGCTGTATTCCGTAAGGGAAATTTGTCCACAGCTACAAGGTAGGATGCAATATATGCCTTATTGCCTGGTTGCATATCTCCTGAGGAAACTCCGCCGACTTGCAGATATTGGCCCACAAGTTGAAGAAAACGTTTTCATCCGTCAATCGTTGACTAATAGCTTGTACGTTGTTCTGCGGTAGTATAATGTGACACGGTATACGTTTTCTTCCGTCGGATTATCCTCTCCAACCCCATTAACTCGTGTCGGTGTGTTAACCGTTCCCTTGATGCGGAGGTTTTCATATCGTTCTCCGCTTGCAGATTTATGGATACTGATGATATTACATTAATGGATCTCAAGACAGTATTTGAGAGAAGAGGATTGTGAGTATCGTCATGTAATGTAATGGCCCAGCCCTCTTCTTGTAAGAAGAGTGATATATGTATATATATATACATATATATATATATATATATATATATATATATATATATATATATATATATATTATCCCTGGGGATAGGGGAGCAAGAATACTTCCCACGTATTCCCTGCGTGTCGTAGAAGGCGACTAAAAGGGGAGGGAGCGGGGGGCTGGAAATCCTCCCCTCTCGTTTTTTTTTTTAATTTTCCAAAAGAAGGAACAGAGAATTGGGCCAGGTGAGGGTAGTCCCTCAAAGGCTCAGTCCTCTGTTCTTAACGCTACCTCGCTAATGCGGGAAATGGCGAATAGTTTGAAAGAAAAAGATATATATATATATATATATATATATATATATATATATATATATATATATATATATATATATATATATATGTGTGTGTGTGTGTGTAAGTTACAACTGTATGTATAAGCTCAAAACTCGACAACTTGTTTTACTTGGCACACATAGTGTTCCTGCAATGTTTCCAGTGTTAGTTTCGAGTATCCTAGTATGCCGTACATTAAACAGAAAAAAAAAGAATTAGCATATATTGAATTTCAAAACAAAAAGAGAATGAAATATGTATATTTGTTTTATGTTTTGCATTAGAATATTCCACTGTCAGACTTTGATCTGTTTTGCGGTCTAGTACAAGATGTTTTTTTTTTTTTTCTTCTTTAAGGGGCGTCGTCTCAAATGGTAATGCATTAAATTAGGTTTGCATAGACCGCTGCATAATACATGAGGCGACCCTCTCCAAGTCAGTCGCAAGGTTAGAGATACGAGAAAGCATCTTCATTTTCTTTTCGTCAGACCCCAGTCACGTCCGAAGGTCCTCATCAAAGCTGAGCTCACACTGGGAGTTACGATTTTTTCAATCAAACAACTCCTCGTAATGTAAGTCAAATACGCTTTTCGTAACATCACCAAATTCTTCACTAAGGAACTGACTCTCTCTCTCTCTCTCTCCACTGCGGGTATCGGTTACGTTCGATTGTGTCTGTGCTACAAAATATGGTTCCCCCCACCCACCAATTTCCTCTCAATAATTACGTTGTTTGTGATAAAGCAACAGTTCGAGAAATGTTGAGGGATGGAACAGTGAGATGGCTTTTACTTTGTCTTTCCTGGCGCTACCTCGCTGACGCGGGAAACAGCGATTAAGTATATATTGCTCAAATATATTGTAAACAGCGTTGAAACAAAGAATGCCTATAAGTATAATATAGTCACCCTAGAAACTGACGTTCGTTTTCTCTTATAACCGTAAAGAGGAGTACGAAATATAATACTTGATGGATAACTTAAATGTCTGTGATGAAAGTGTATATGGCTCTGAAAGGTACGAAAGTTAAGAGGAAATAGCTAACTTAAGAGAAATGTGAAGAACATAGATACGGATAACTTTAATAGAACCATGGGTAACTTAAAGGGAAGTATGAAGTATTACTGTAGATGGATAGCTTGAAGATAAGTTTGAAATGCTACAGAATATATAACATTTAAAGGCGAGATTTTAAGTATTACAGAGTATCTTTTAAAGGAAGCCACTGTATTTGATTCTATCTTGTTGTTCTCATCATTAGTATTGTCCACACTTGTCGTCTCATCACACGCACCGTTCCAGCCCTCTGCTGTTATGTTCACTACCTCATAACCTTATGCGAGATTCGTCCGGCTCGCGACTTTATCCATCTTTCATAATTAGGCTGCATGTAGTCCACCGAAGTCGAGATGGGTGAAGAGAGCATACGAAGTTCGTTATGAAAGACGGTTTTCGTAAAATCAGGAATTTTTTCAGGCGGACTTTCAGGCCGAGCACATCTCGTGGGGAGGAGGGGGCTTCGAAGTGCATCCAGCACCGAGTACCCTCCGGTCGCAGGGGGACCATCTGTCAGCAAATTAGGAAGCTTTTTAGAAAACGTAGAAAAGATAAATGCAGGAGCGAGGAGGTCTAGGAAGAGTCTTCACTACATGAGTGGTCTCACAACCGGCACACAGTGTGTCACAAAATGAGAGATTGGTTCAAAAAGATTTTTGGAACATCCGGAGGTCATAGGAAGAGGACCTCGAAGGATTCGCCGGCTGGGGAGTCCCAGGGGCATGAAGAATTCGTCGGAGAGGAGTTCCCACGTCATACATGCTGCCTGCCTAAGGCAGATCCATGTCGCTCGAAGGATATATCCACCGATGGTGCTTCACTGCCTAGCCAAGGGCGTCCACGCCGATGCTCGAAGAAACTCTCAGGTAAGGGAGTGCACGAAGATTACATTGACCCCAAGGTAATTATATCCCCTGAACGAGGTCTCTGGATTCAGAGTCCTGTTAGGAATAGGACCCCCGTCCCGAGCGCTGGTGCATCTCACGTACTGCCAGCACTTGAGGTTCAACCTAGTGGATCTAAGAAGTCGAGTTTGTTGACCGAGTACTTGCAGACAGGGGCCGAGTTGGCCGAATTTGCGTGGACACAGATCATTGCCCCCTTCACGATATCTAGGATAATTCTTCAGTCGTTTTTGATACGCGCGTCAAACTCCTATCTTTCGGAGACCAGCCGGACGACTTCACTGAGCGATCAGTCCAGTGGCACGGAGTGGGGTACTCCCAGCGGTGTGAGGTTCATGTGGGCCGAAATTTGTTCCTATTGTTGTTGTACGTGTGCATCGTTGTGCCTGTGCTTTATTATGTATGTAGGCTTGTCGGCAGAGTGATGTGGACGACTAGGAGGGTCAGTGTTCGCGGAAGAGAGGTAGATAACCACCCACCCACCCCTACGGCCTAAAGTCATCTCCATTACCGAGTTGATAAATCTAAATTACCCTACTACCATGTATGATTTTTGGATTATGTTTCAAGCGCACCATGTTTACTACAGGATAGATCTTCACTACATATTGAGTCTTTAATAGAGTAATGATATATTAGTTGTGATGCATCTTCACAAGTTATTCCTCCACCTTCTTTTAAAAACTTCAACTTCACGTATATCTGTCGTGAAGCGTCTCTCCATCAGTCATTTAGTATCAAATCTTTACCACATTTATAATTCATCGGTGTTTCGTAACAGCATACTTCACTCTTCTACGGGTCAGGCCAAAAGTCCTGGTTGTATTGAAAATGCGTTTATGACACTTCCACGTACGTAAGGTCAAATGCGTCTTCGCTCCCTCGCTATTCCCTTATCTTCACTACTACAAGCTTAGTTCAAAATTACCTTAATCCAAATCCAATGCTCTGTGTTCACACAATACTCATCTTCACTACATTTCACTGCAAAGGCCATCATTAATTCACTCTAACTACACCTTCACCTTCAGTGCTGATTCCACCACCCCCACACCACCACGTCACTGACTTTCGACCACACACACACACACACACACACACACACACACACACACACACACACACACTATTTTTAGTTTTTAATCCGTGTAAAATTCCAACGTTACTCATTTTTTACATCTTTCTATTCCGGTTAACACGGCTTTCTACGACAATTTATGAATTAGAAAAATATCATATATCGTTTCAATGTCGTTCAGGGAGAGTTAGAATCGACCCCTGTCCTGCTTTGGGGTAAATGGATGTGAGAATCGAGTACCTTCTGCTCCAGAGGTACAGAGGGGCAAAAATGCAAGAATCCGTAGTGCAGATATACTTGCTGGACGCAAGAGAAATCTGTCGACCCCAGATGAACAGAAGAGAAAGAAGTTTAGAAAACTTAACCCAGAAATATAGTCAGGTCAGACGGGAGTTTTGTCTAGCATGGAGGGACACACTGGTCGGGAAGAAACGATGCTTTCTTCAGTAGAACTCACTAGTTGGGAAGAAAAGAAAACTCTAGTGCAGCGGAGGCGCGTGAAACGCCACAGTGATTCCTTCCGGATGAAGAGAGCTTTGCGAACTGTAGATTATTTGACTAGCCGATCGTAAAGAAAACGGGCACTGCCATCACCTTCAAAGAGAATTAGCGAAGGAAAACCGACTGTAGAGCCACCGGAAGACGGGCGTTTGGGGAGAGCAGTGCAGACTGTGGAGAAGTATCTGCTCGAACAGAGAGCGTTGTATGCTTACGATCAGTACACTAAGCTCCGGGCACGTTACAGTCAAAGATCACCTTCTTCGGATGAAGAAAGCAGTCTTTGTTAGAGAACCGATGGATAAGCGAAACATCAGATCTCACGCCAAAGTAAGAGTCTGAAGAGCCAAGGCGGGAAGGGTAAAGAGAAAACTTGCTGGACCCAGAAATGTAGAATGTTTGAAGATGAAAACAGCGGCGAAGCACTGAACTGTGATGAGTACTGGACCAGTAGAGAGGACAATAGAGAAGAGGAGATCCTTCAAGCAGAAGAGACAGACAAGGCCAGAGGGAACGAATAGTATAAACGAGAATTGATTGTTACAACTACGAGTTTATACTCAGTGGATGATGGTACGTCTGATGATCTTACCAGTACATGTGAGGTTGATGAAGGAAGCTTTTCATATAGTGAGTATTATCATTCATCTGATAGTGGTTGCCATCGTGAATGCGATGTGAGTTCTTATTCTGCTGATGACGAACGTTATTCACTTGTTGCTCAACCTGTTTCATGTGTGGAGTCCCGATACTCATCATCAAGTCTTGGAGAAGATGAGAAAAGCCTCGAAAATGATTTGTACATTGAAGAGGAGGGAAGGAAGTTACATGGTACACTCTCCTGGGATGATATGTTTTCGAGTGATAAGGACGTACCTTACCCGCCAAAGACGGCTCCCCACTTCAGTTTCAGTGTACTTAAAGACCCTAAGCCGGTCCCCACATTGAAGAGTCTGTGTCGATCGGTCTTTGACGAATTAATGAAGCGACTCTCGTCGGAGTGGGATAGGAATTTTGCCGCTCAGCCTCAGAAGATGAGTGGTCTTAAACTCGGAGATGTACCATTTTATAGCATGTGTATTGCAATGACAGCACTCAACAAGAATTCAAAAGACCATCTCCTCCTGAGAGACAAGTTGGTGGCAGAATTCCACATGAGTGAAGTCGCTGCCAAAATATCAGCCTTTGAATTGGCGATTGAGGGAATCGCAGAAGTTGATAAAATAATGATGGACTTGATAGAAACGGTTAACGAGCTCAGAAGACGACACGAGGAAGAAGAAAGTGTTGGTTGAAGGCATAAAGGAGGAGGATCCATGACCCCATAACTCGTTTTGGATTTTGCTTGAGCTACTGGTCCGTATGAGATGGTTTTGCTTTTCTCATATATTTTGCAAACAGTATCTCATCCTATTCTTATTCACCACCCAAAGATAGCTATGCTGCGCTGCAGTTAACATAGTTGTCTCGTGGAATACCCATTTAGTATAGTAATTAATCCGTTAACAGAGTTAAATCATCAAGGCTACGGCTTGATTTGTTAAACATACTGATGCACTATTTCCTTGGCAACTGCGCCCATTCCTTAAATTGTTCGTGTACATTCTGGTAATGTAGTGGTGATGCATATATAGAAAAATTACATGTTCAGTAAAATGATCAGAACTCCTCCTGGTGAATTGCGGTTTCACCTTCATAACTATAATCACTGACCAGTGTGATCAACATAATCATTCTCTCTCTCTCTCTCTCTCTCTCTCTCTCTCTCTCTCTCTCTCTCTCTCTCTCTCTCTCTCTCTCTCTCTCTCAAGATGGAATAGTTCCGCAAGACTGGATATAGGCAGACAACATTTCTATGTATGAAAAAGGTGGGAGGGTTGGGGAGGGAGAAACCGTGAAATGCCTGGCAGTTACCGTCCTGTTAACCTCACGCCATTTAATTGTGTAAACTTATATAGAGTCGGTTATTAAGGCATAAGTCCTCGGGGACTGATCACTGGTTGCAATAGGAAACTGGATTAAGTCTGGTCACGTGATAGGAGGCAGAGAGTGGTAATGAATGGTGAATGATCACACTGGCCACCCGTCACTAGTCGGGTCCCCCAGCGATTCGTCCTTGGGCCCATCCTTTTCACCATTTATATTAACGATATTGATGTCAGGCTGAATAACTAACATATTTTCCAAATCTGCAGGTGATACAAAGATCGGCAGTGCCATATCAACTGAAGAAGATAGGCTAAGAATATAAGATTAGTTAAAATCGCTGAATGGTCTAGAAAATGAACTCAAAATTGTCGAAAATTTCTTTGAAGTAGTGCCACCACTACCAGCGAGAGGATGGACCTAAACTTTGAGATCACCAAGTTAATTTGGACTGTACGAAATATTTCTGTAGTCGCTGAGTTGTCTAGAAAATGCATTAACGTCGATTTTGAAAACTTCTTCACAGTAGCGCCACCTACCAACGAGAGGAAATGGACTTTAACGTAGAGGTCAAGTTAATCTGGACTGTACGATTTATTTCTCTACCAACGACATTATTGACGCGAGAATTAAGCCTCAGAACTTGTTCAAAGCAACTGTTGATATCTCTCTAATTAGGTTTGATCATCACTTGTCACTTTCTGGTATTGAAAAGTCATTTAATCATCACGAAGTAGTGGTATATTCTGCCACCCGCTTAGAGAGAGCAAGAAAAACTTATTGTATCATTCTTCAACATCAGGAATGATATGAATATAACTTGTGAGGCTGAAGCTCCAGGTTTATCCTCACTATTGTCTTTATGATAAAAAGTAAATGGATGCATGTCGTCGGTGATGGGATGCGTGACATATTCATGTTCATTCTACATTATGACTTTCCTATGAAACTTTCCTTCACGCACATTAATCCAGCAAGCTAGATATTTTTTTCATACCAGTTTTTCCTGAAAAGTCCGGCGTGTTGCGGGAGGGAGTGGAGGGCGGGCAGAGAGCTTCGCTATTCTTTTCTTCTGCTGCCTTTTTTTTCCCCCTTTTTAGTAGTGTTAAGGCCAGACCACCTCTCTTGGACCTTGGGTCCGTGTATCTGTGTAAACTCTCTCTCTCTCTCTCTCTCTCTCTCTCTCTCTCTCTCTCTCTCTCTCTCTCTCTCTCTCTCTCTCTCTCTCTCTCTCTCTCTCCACACACACACACACCACACACACACGAGTGCAAAACTCCCTCCTCGTACAGTACAGATAGGAAATCACCCAGTTATCCCCCAACCCCAGCAGCCAAGCGCCCCAGCTCCCACCACCTCCACCACCCTCCCAGCTGGCCGGCTAGGAATATTCCACTGGCTACGTCTTCCTCTTGTTACCGTCGGGGGCGTCCCCAGGAATTCCCCCAGCCGCCAGGCAAGTGACTGGTTTCGTAACGTTGCCCCCGTTGGTTTACATGTTTGGTGCCCGGCCTCTCTCCCACTCGCAACCCTGGATGATTTTTGTACAGAATCTGGGAGTATGTGAGTCCGTGCTTCGTTACCGTTACATTAGGTGACGGGTATATTGCAGTGACACTCACACAGTATCTTGGAATATCTAGGCAGTTTGCTGCATCCCCCGTTATGCGTCTGTTACTATCCCGTTACGTCTGGCAGTAGCTATGACATCTGTTACCATCCCGTTACGGCCGGCAGCAACCATCGCATCTGTTACTATCCCGTTACGTCTGGCAGTAACTGTCGCATCTGTTACCGTCCCGTTACGTCTGGCAGTAGCTATGACATCTGTCACCATCCCGTTACGTCGGTCGTTCCGTCTTTCCCGTCTATCGTCCTTCTGTGACGTGCGTCACTCCCGTCACAGTAGGCCTTCAAGTCCTCCTGTGGATGTGTTCCTTAGGATGTTGCTCCTTACGATGCAGGTGTTCCTCCCCTGCTCACAGGTACAGTGTCAATCTACAGGACCATGTCTCTAACAACAGCTCCTCCTGTATTGTTTATAAGTATAGATTACGTAGGTCATGGGTCTTGCAGTGTAGGTACCACGAAAGTTTTGATAGGAGGATTGGGATCCTTAAAATATTTCGTGAGGGACTTGAAAGGTTTCGTGACTTCAGAAAGTTTTCTTTCTATTGTTCTTTTTTGTCTCCTTCCTGTTATGCTCTTCCTCTCACACCGACCTTTAACTTCTGCTTTACTCTCCTCTCTCCATCTAACATACTTCAGACATTTTTATGACACTATTGTTGATCCTCCTACAGGAAACCTCGTGAAACATCAGATTGTCTATCGCATGTCACTTGGCTTCGTGTATATATTTTCGCTTGGTACAGCTGGCCTCAAAGTTTTCCTAGAGTTCTTGCCCCTAATATTCTGCGCTGACGCTCTGAATTAGAGATGTCATTTTTTCTGTGTAAGAATCACTCACGTAAGTGTGATATTTCACACCCTTTGCTCTTAAGCATCCCTGGTTGTGGTGGGTTGAGGGTGTGTGTAGGTGACTTCCTTCCTTGGCATTAGGAGCCAGCAGCAAGTGAGGTCACTATACCCAGTGGAGGCGCCGTCGTTTTCTGAGGTCGCACCGTCGGTACTCAAGAGATGGTAGCGTCGTGCTCAGCGATCGTACTGTCGCGCTCATATGTCGCACCGTCCTGCTCGAATGTCGTAGGCTCGATTTCAGGGGTCGGGCCGTCGTGCTGAAAGATTGTACCGTCGCCCTCAGAGAGAGAGAGAGAGAGAGAGAGAGAGAGAGAGAGAGAGAGAGAGAGAGAGAGAGAGAGAGAGAGAGAAGTGTACTGTCGTGCTCTTGTGTAAGCTCGTAATGACGAACTTGACATCGTATTTGCAGTGGTAGTGACGGCCGTGTGGCAGCAGTTGTTTCTGTAGTGGTCCAAGCTGTCTCACCTGCTATATGCTGACCTTGTCTCGACCTCTGTACGTAGACATAAGCGTAATAAGCGTCTGGCGACCAGTTCTGTATGTCTTTATACTTTTATCTTCGTACAAGTTACCCATGAATCCCTCAGCACGTATGTACGTATGCATCCGTAGCGTTTCATGCACATGTCGTTTATAGGTGTATTTCTACCATGTGGTTCCTCTCATGAGGTGAATTGTCTTTTGGGAAAGAAAAAGAGAGACAGAGAGAGACTGGATTACTTTCTAGGTGAATTAGTTACGCAGCCTAAATACCAACAAGGTGAGCTGGGTCATAGGGCAGGACTACCAGGTACTGGTTATGAATACGTAAGTGTAGGCTGACCTTGCCTGGTGAGAACCTGGGAGGGGAGTTTGATCTTGTTAGAACGGCCTCTTAACACGCTCGGCCAGCACAGGTGATGATCCCGGACTCTCTCTCTCTCTCTCTCTCTCTCTCTCTCTCTCTCTCTCTCTCTCTCTCTCTCTCTCTCCCCTCCTCCTCCTCCTCCTCCTCCTCCTCCTCCTGGTAACCACTCCAGTGAGGAAGTCACCTTCGTCGTGGCTGTTACCATCGTCAGGAGGAGACGGGGGAAGGGAGTACAAAGCGTCGTCCCTAATAACCCCGCTCACCTTACCCTTCCTCCCGCGCACGCGCTCTTACGGAGCACAACCTGCTGGAAGCTTGCCGAGCCACCATCAGTGAGGTTTAGGGGTGTTGCTTAACGAAGCAGCCTGGCGCTCGTGCGTTCCCGCATGACGTTTTTCTTTTTTATGAGGTGAGGTCACTTGACTGACCCATGATGCTGTGGTCAAGTGAACGTCATTGGCACACTATATACCTACCTGGGGACCAGTGATCATTGACGCACTATATACCTACCTGGGGACCAGTGATCATTGACGCACTGTATACCTACCTGGGGACCAATGATCATTGACTATCTACATACCTGGGGACCAGTGATCATTGACGCACTATATACCTACCTGGGGACCAGTGATCCTTTACTGGCACATCATGCTTTTGAAGAAAGTGATTTGCATTCAGCGACATCATTCAGCCGCGGTGTATGGTGACTGTTGATGGATGGCCACGCTCTCCTGCAGCCTGGTGGGTAGTTTTGTTCACACTACTGAGGCGCCGTGTCTACGGAGGAGGTGCTCACCGTTGAGCGGCACACGGCTCTCTCTCTAACTGGGGGTCCTGATGATTTCCTCTCGTAAGAAGAAATGGGTTGATGTAGTGCTTTCCTCTTGTGTATTGCTGTACGTGATGACCCATCACGTAGATGATTTTTTTTCCCGTTCCTTTTTGCGTGTAACACATCCTTTGCTGTGTTCCATTCTCTCTCTCTCTCTCTCTCTCTCTCTCTCTCTCTCTCTCTCTCTCTCTCTCTCTCTCTCTCTCACACACACACACACACACACACACACACACACACAGACACGTGCGCGCGCAAGCACACGCGCATACAGCTTCACCTTATGAGAATAGTAAAGGAGACAAACTGTCCCCTGGCAAACATTAGAATTACATTCAAGTACCTGGCCGGGTAGATATTGAGCAAGCTGTTCACATCCTACGTTAAGTCCAATCTTAAGTGTACTTCTCAAGTTTGGTTCCCGCGCTTGAAACGCAGATAAGGTCCAGAGGAGGGCGAGAAAGATGGTACCGGGGTTAAGGGAAGTTGAGGTACGGAAAGAGGTTGGAGGCGATTGATTTGTCCATCTCTCTCTCTCTCTCTCTCTCTCTCTATCTCTATCTCTATCTATCTATCTATCTATCTATCTATATATATATATATATATATATATATATATATATATATATATATATATATATATATATATATATATATATATATATCTCCTTCCATCAATTTCGGTCCGACCCTTGAGCACGGCGGTACGACCCCTGAGCACGACGGTCCGACCCTTGAGCACGACGGTATGACCCCTGAGCACGACGGTACGACCCTTGAGCACGGCGATACGACCCTTGAGCATGGTGGGTACGACCTTAGGGTATTATGGCCTGACCTGAGTGGGAAGGACGTAACGTCGTGTTTAAGGGTTCGAAATACTACAGTTGATACCATATTTTTTTTTTTTCTTTCCTTTGTTTAAGAATTGGAATCGGGTATTTTGGATAATCATTATTGTGACGTTTTCCCTTCGCTTCTGACACGCATTTCCTCATATTATCGCTGTTCAGTGTGCGTTCGCAGAAATCCAAGACGGTGCGCGGTTCAGGGCGTATGTGACGTCATGCTTGCATGCACTGGTGATGCTGTCTCAGCGGCTTTTGCCCGAGGTAGCAGGCACATTGTGATTGACGTCACTCAGCTGCAGGAAATTATAGGGTGTTGGATCAACGTGTGTCGGGAGGGGGGATTGGGTGTGCTGACTTAGTGGCTTTGTTTGAGGGCGGCTTGACTTCTCTAGAATCTAGAATCCACGAGTCATCTCGGTGGTCTAGATGATAATAACTCGGTGACTCAAGACTGTGGATTGAAAGTGGCATTTATAAACTGTGGGCAACACTACGGTGGTATAATCAAGAGTCATACAGTATTTGGTTCTTGCAGTGGAGGCTAAAAAGAAAGCAGTTTAACAGCATCGACTCAGCAAGGTGGTTGGGAGTCACTGTGGTGTTCGACGTCAAGATATACGTGTCTGGTTTATGTGTAGTGCAAGAAAGTGGCTCTGGGTTAGTCATGGTTCTTTGTGATGATCTGTCGGTAAAAACTGTTTCGGACAAGGTTCAGATGACTGTCATTGTTGAAATGATGGGTCTGTGACCCTCCTGATGTGTGTAATGAGGCAAAGGTTATTGCTACTTTGGTCTGAAGTGTTGAAGGATGTGTTATTTCTTACAGCCCTCGGAGTAGCACTTGAAGATTGACCCGTTCAGCTTGCTCTTATTTCCTTACAGGTGCTACGTGCGAGGCGTGGCGTCACGTAGATGCAAACTCTACTTGGCTGTAGCGTTTGCCGGAGGTGCCCTCCCTGTTCAGCCGAGGGACATGACAAGAGGTTGAGGTAAGTGACTGGTTCTGATGTTGAAAATCAGTTGGCTGGGTTCTGAGGACTGTAAGACGTGCAGCTGTTGATGTTGGACTCCGTCGAGCTTTCATGTCATCCTGGTGTTAAAGTGATTATATTGTCTTTTGATATATATATATATATGTATATATATATATATATATATATATATATATATATATATATATATATATATATATATCGTTTATGAAACGGCCTTGATTAGGGCCATTGACTTGCTTGCGCCGTCTCAGCTAACATTAAGAAGAAAAAGGTCCTGACACACGATAAGGTCACGCCTCAGGTCAGGGAACGTGGGACTTGTTTCATCTTGACGGGATATATTCCCTTTGACAACTGAGCATATTGATGTGGCCGCTGATGGAGAAGACTTGACCTATGCTCACGTCTCTCCATGACCTTTCATGTATCGACTAAAGGACCTTGTGATGTCCTTTGTGGGATCCTGAAATATCCCCGACAGGATGGGATGTGTGAGGATTCCAATAAGGTATTTCCTGGATAGAGGATCTTGTGGAGGATCTGTTGTTACCTCTTTGACACCGAGCTCTCGTTTCCCTGGTGTCTGTTGCTTTCGCCTCTGAGGATGGGTTGTCGTGTTTCACTTGACTGCAAAATACAGTGTGTGGTACAGTCAGGGAAAAATGTATACATATGTAAATGAAGTCTTGTTTACGGAAGTTTTGGTGTTGCTTGGCGCACTCGATTCGTAATCTTCGTGAATATGATGGAGGGTGTGACATTCCGCCCCCCATGCAAAAACCTCGATGGTTATTTATGTAAAACTTAAAATATTCTCTTTCTTAGGTCGATGGTACGACCTTAGGATATGCGAGCCTGACCGTTGAGAAGACAGAGCCTGAAGGGCTAAGTACAAAAGCCGGTCCGTTATTATCCACTGGTGTCATCAGTACAAGGCTCGGATTGTAGAAGAGTCAAAGGTCGTGAGCATTTTTTTTCTTTTTTTTTTCTTATCTGAAGAGAAAGACTTGTGTTTGGAGAATGAGCGATGCATCAGGAGTTTTCCCCGTGTTGCTGCAGCTGCGTGTAATTTGAAGCGACGGTCGGTGGGGCTTTACGTCGTGTACACATCATTACATATCAGAGGTCTGGCTGTGAAAAAGGTTAGGAACCCTTGCCTGAGGAACGGACGGGAGTATAGAGAGGAACGTTCGGTCGTACTGCGCTGGTACAGTCTAGTGCACGTCGCCTGTGCGTCGCCTCGTCTTCTGTTTGCTACCATTGATCGTTGAGCTCGAAGGTATACACGTCCCTTGAACAGGACGGTACGGTCCTTGAGCACACCGATTGCGCAACCCTTGGAAACGACGCTGCGATTCGAGCACGACGCCACGACCCTTGGGTATTATGATTCAGTCCTGGCCTTATGAGCAGACCCTCAGGTACCGAGCTCAATGCCCGATGATCACCTGAGGGGGTAGTATACTCGTGCTCGAGGGTCACTGGGTTAGGTAGTTAGAGCTGCTCAAGTGATCCATATGTTGGAAGGTTGATTGTCACGTTATAGTGATGATAAAGAACTGGTGTTGACGAACGGGCGGCCGGGGAAGTAGTGATGACAGTTTACCTTTCCGTATAACACTTGTAGATAAGGAGAGTGTGTGTCTCTTAGTGGGATTGCCTCTTCAGCCAGCTCCAGGTTGGGAGTGTTTTTGCCTATCAATGAGGCAGAATATTGATGGAAAGGTTAAAAGATTTTAAATTTTGCTAGAATTTTGTTTTCCCTCTTCAACCAGCCCTGAATTAGGGGTAGTTGGTACCTGTATATGATTGGTATTATTAGCGAGTAAAAGACACGGTCTCTTCCTGAAACTGCTTTTTTTAAGGCCATCTGTGTGGTTGGGGGAATTTTGCATCAATGGACTGGCGGTGCTCTCTGTACCTTGGCCCCTTAACCACCTGTGAATGAGAGATGCTCTGGCGTGCCGTGAGCCAGAGCATTGTCCTCTTTAATCCTTCGTCCTCCACTTTATACACGCACACAGAGAAAAAAGAGGAGTTACCTGATCACAGCTTTTGAAGATTCAAAACCAGTTTAATGACGTAGACAGAGAACAGTTCATCGAAAGAATGGAGGCATAGAATGACTAGAGGACATTACATGAAATCAAGCGAGGAACTTTTAAGAAAAGATATGAGCAAGTAATTTTGATTGTGGAAGAGTGTTGGTTGATGCAATGAACCGATTTGCGAGGTTGTGAATGTGGACTGCATACAGAAGTTTAAAAAGTATGGTAGAGGAGAAAGTTCATGGGATGGGGCCCCCCCCGAGTTTAGTGCTCCTTCCCTCCCATACTTTACAAACACTCACTCTTCACGTGCTGGAGTTTGGATGATCATACTTACAGACGCACAGAGAGTTAGTAGAGGAGGTCTAGAGGAGGGCAGCAAAGATTATACCAGAATTAAGAGAACTGAGTTACAGTGAGAGGGTTAAGACCATAGATTTGTCCACCACGGTTGAAGGATGAGTAAAAGGTGAGTTGAGCTCAACCATGAAGTTTCTAAACCAGTTTCATGATGTTGACTGTGAACAGTTCTTCGAGAGATGACAAGACAGAACAGTCAGAGGCCCCAGCAAGAACGAAGTTGAGAATACTGACTGTATATGGAATATGAAACAGTGACAGTCGAGAAAAGCCAAGATATGGGACCTCCACGAGCGTAGGAATCATTTCCTCCTACAGTACAAAGAGATGATTACAAGCAAGCACTTACCAACGCGCGCGCGCGCGCGCACACACACACACACACACACACACACACACACACACACACACACACACACACTTTTCCGTTTTTCTCCACGCTCTCCGAACCATTTCTTGTAAGAACTTTACGCAATGCCAGAGCATTTCAAAGCAACGTCTGTCCTTGAATTACCTCCGGATTCCAGCATTCGTATCGGTCGGGTATGTGCATGCTTCGTATTTCTCTCTCTCTCTCTCTCTCTCTCTCTCTCTCTCTCTCTCTCTCTCTCTCTCTCTCTCTCTCTCTCTCTCTCTCTCTCTCTCTCTCTCTCGTGGAGTGAGCCAGCAGTCACTTCACTGGCTATCAGGTTACACTCCATTGTCCCAGGTCGGTGCGTTTTCTCCCTGCCTCACCCCGCTCGTGGGATGCTGGCTTTTTTCACACCACACACCTCCAGTCTCACCGTCTGAAACGTCACTTGGGCAATACCTAAATATCACACGACTCACTGTTTCCGCAACCGTAGATTCTCTCGTGGTGGGTGCTACGCGCTACTTACTACCTCTGCTCCTCTTTTTTGGGGGCAAAATCTCGTCATAGGGAATGGTATGTAACACCCCCACCTCTCCCCCACGAACTCGTTCTCCCTCTCAGGGAAAAGTGGTCTCCAGTATTAGCATATAGGGCGATTGAAATTCACCAGAAATCTGGGAGAACATTGGCGCACATGGTGTTGTGGGTACAGATTAACCATCTCCTGTCCTGTGTTAATGATTGTCATGGGAAAATCCTAACAGCAGATAATGTTGTTACTATCATCACTACTACTGCTATTACTACCACCACCATCACCGCTATTACTCCTGCTACTACTGTTAATACTAGTAGTAGTAGTAGTAGTAGTAGTAGTAGTAGTAGTGTTGGAACGTTGGTAATTAGAATTATTGTAGGGACAACATTGCCAAAGGGAGGTGGTCATACCAGAGTAGCCGAAGTCAAAAAAAAAAAAAAGCGTGCACGCCACCCACCGCCTGTCTCTCTAAATCAACTCTGTTCTTTTTTTTGTTTTCCAATTTCCGGCAAAGGGGGGAATTTTCCGCGGAGTGTGGTGACTGTTAGGAGGGTGGGGTGGGGTGGGGTTTGCTGCTGGTAGCGGTGGAGGGTGTGTGTGTGTGTGTGTGTGTGTGTGTGTGTGTGTGTGTCTGTGGGTTGCGGGGCCAGCAGGAGCCTGGGTCAGTCGGTGCTGGGCTATGACGGTGAGCGAGTGTGTTACTGCGGGATCCCGACGACTTCCGACCACGCCGCCGTCGCCGTTGTCGTCGCCACTGCTGCCACTGCCACTTCTCCTCCTCCCCCTCCTTCTTGTAGTGAATCGGTGGCCACATGTAACCCCGCCTAGATCAGCGTTACCACAGGGGTACGGATTTCAACCATACGATGGGATTATTTATTCTCTATACTCTAAAAAAAAAAAAAAAAAAATTTTTGACTCTTCTCATCACCTGGACTTCGATGAAGGTTTCTATATAACTCCTGGTGCCACGCGCGTTGTCGAACTGACCTGTTTTGACCACATGGGATGATTTTATGTGCTGTTTGATTCCTGGGCTTCGTCCGTGGCCAAGAGATCTACATCGGACGTTGATTAGTGTGCGATATTGGACTCGCAGGGACGATGGATGAGGAGGAGGAGGAAGATGGGTTAATAAGCCTCGCCACAGGGGTGATGTGAGTCGCGTCTCGTCGATGCATCTCACGTGTTCTTGGTGGTGGTGGAGTCGCCTGCTCCTCCTCCTCCTCCTCCTCCTCCCTCCGTCGTCGTCCGCCCTGCAAAGTAACCGTAGCAAGAGCTCCGTGCGGAGAATGGCCAACCACACGACCAATACCACCGTCAGGTGTATGTACACACACACACACACACACACACACACACACGTGTGTTATATAATGGAGGGGAGTTGGTCAGGACGTTCTCACGCAGTGCCGTGCTGTGGGTGGCGCGAGGGGCGCTTGCGGAGAGTCTCGGGCCGATCGCGAAGAGCGCGAGGGGTAGTAAGGGCTTTCGACCTTCTTTCGCGCACGAGGGCGAGACACGTGAACGACGCGACGGTTCCATCCATCCATCTATCCCCCCCGCACCGCGCAACGATGGGGCGTGGGGCCAAGAGTCGTCAGGTCAGAGGCCAAAGCCATCATACCCTAGGGTCGTACTGTCGATGATAACAACCCCCCCATAAGGGTCGGAACGTCGTGCTCAATGGGTTTTAAGTTTGGAGCGGTACGCCACACTTTGTCCTGCCTCGTCTTTAGGGATGCTTTAGGGCGCGTCGTATGTAGGTGGAAAACACAGAATATTCTTCTCTTAGATCCAAGGAGTACCTATCCCTCACCCCAACCACCTGTTTGCAATAGCTCGTTAGAGACGGAGGTCGCGTGACGTTCCATAGTATTTTGCATATTAATGATCACTGTCGGTTGAGGTAAGATTGGATATATATATATATATATATATATATATATATATATATATATATATATATATATATATATATATATATATATATATATATATATGTGTGTGTGTGTGTGTGTGTGTGGGTGCGTGTGAGAAATATATATATCCTATTGGTGGTAAGCGTTGAGAAATTACTCATAATTTCGCCTTACATTATTTTTATGTTGGCTGACTGACTGTCCCCCATCGACGTCATTTTGATTTGCAATTCGTGTAACTTCTATCGTCAGATGACGAAATAATATCTTGGTGCTCAGGCTGACGATCTCTCACGTTTCTGGTCGGGATATGTAGCGTTTCCTGCTGTATTCGACTCGTCATGGGTGGGGGTGGGGAGAGAGAGAGAGAGAGAGAGAGAGAGAGAGAGAGAGAGAGAGAGAGAGAGAGAGAAAGTTTAACAATTGCAACGAAACTAACAAAAAAAAAAAGGTGATCATTTTCCAGGTTTTCTCTTTTTGTCAGAATTTCCGTCTCAGATTTGAATGATATATTTTTCAGTCGGTAAATGTCTGCGATTTTGAAGATATTTTCGATGAACCCTGAACACCTTATCCTCACTTACTGACCATAGATGGTGATTTAGCCTTTAACTTTAATCCAGGACCTCTCTCCTCTGTTCTGAAATGTAATTCAAATACTAATTTACTTCTAAACGGAGAGGCTAACATCAATATTTAAGATGTTAAGGTTTGAAGATGATTAATATCAAAGATATTTGATCAGTTTGAGCGTTTCTGTCCGTGTGAACAATGCAGGGAAGAGTTGACCTACATAAAGGGGTGAGGGGAGGGCTGCCATATTGGTACGGGCAGCTATGTAAACAAAGGAACAGACATGTTGTTATGATGGCCAGATTAATGCCCCACGGAGGCAGCCATCTTGTTACCATATGGCGGTCATATAAGGTACGTTCTGGGGAGTATATCAGGGGGTGGACATGATGGGAGCCGTAGGGGGTCATATCAAGGGGTTATTATGATGGGCAGGGGCAAGGGGGATGATGTCAAGGGGGTGAAGATAATGGTGCAGGGAGAGGATGATGGAAAAAGGGTGGACATACATGGTAGCCATGTTTGTACGGGGTGAGGATTACATGTCCGACATGTTGGTAAACTGAAGGGGATTACATGGCGGCCATGTTGGGGAAGGGTAGGGGATTATATAACAACCATGTTGATACAGCGTGTGGGTTGGGAAGGGGGGATTTCACGGCGACCGTGCTGGTACAGAGAAGGGGATTACATAGTGGCCGAGCTGGTACGGGGAAGGGGATTACATAGTGGCCGAGCTGGTACGGGGAAGGGGATTACATAGTGGCCGAGCTGGTACGGGGAAGGGGATTACATAGTGGCCGTGGTGGTACGGGGAAGGGGATTACATAGTGGCCGAGCTGGTACGGGGAAGGGGATTACATAGTGGCCGTGGTGGTACGGGGAAGGGGATTACATAGTGGCCGTGGTGGTACGGGGAAGGGGATTACATGGCCACCATGTTGGTCAGAGGACGCAAGGCGACGTAGTGTGGGGAAACCAACAAGAGTGATCAATTCATCCGTCCTGTTTATCTCATATGACTTTCTAATGCGCCATTACCTCCCTCTCCTGAGTCGAGTCTCTGGGGTTGGTAAGGGGGTGGGGTAAAAAGCCATCACTTGGTGGGGCGCCGGCACCCCACACCCCACAACGGAATAATAACAGGAGCAGTATAGTCAGTCCCTTGTCACTTATTAAAAGACTTAGGGTAGCGTCAACATATTTTCCCTCTTTCAGACTCTCTCTCTCTCTCTCTCTCTCTCTCTCTCTCTCTCTCTCTCTCTCTCTCTCTCTCTCTCTCTCTCTCTCTCTCTCTCTCTCTCGTTCACTGGATTCAGTCGTCCTATCGTGACGAATGGAACGGTTCAATACGAACTCAGCCGAACTTTTGTGACGCATTCGAGGTTTCAGACCGAATTTTACGTGACTATTGTAACGGGCCTGATGGTTTATAAAGCTAAATGCCACCGAACTGTCGTAACACATTTAACTGTAAAAAAAAAAAAAAAAAAAAAAAGGAATTTTAGAAGTTCGTTTTGGTGTCTTTTTTTGCATTACTAGTCTCCTTCCCCCCTTTTGGTGTTTCAAGTTTGCTTCTGAAACTCAATTTTGGGTTTTGCTTTGCTTTTTTTTTCACTTTATTTCGTATCACATTCTGGTTTATTTGTGCTCACCGTAGAGCAGAGTCTGGTTTACGTCAGCATGTAATCATTGTTTTCATAAGTGCTCGTCATTATAGATTTCCGATATGGTTTTGCACACGATTTAGAATCATTGACTTAATGTCTCCGCGCCTCCTTTCACTGTATTGTTTCTCGTCTTGGAATTCGTTATTCACATCATCACTTCTGGCGCTTTCATTTGTTACATTTATATATTTTTGCATATATATATATATATATATATATATATATATATATATATATATATATATATATATATATATATATATATGTATATATATATATATATATATATATATATATATATATGATGTGTGTATATATATATATATATATATATATATATATATATATTATTTATCTTATAATTGTCCTCTGCCGAGCTCCTCCTACAGACTAAGATTTTTCCTCAGACTGCCACAGGACCTTCATTGCGCCCACCCTCTTTGGATACCTCAGCAAAGGCCCCCCCTCCTCTCTCTCTCTCTCTCTCTCTCTCTCTCTCTCTCTCTCTCTCTCTCTCTCTCTCTCTCTCTCTCTCTCTCTCTCCACTCCGAACATTCCCCGTAGACAGACAGATGCCTTGAATCTTAAAGCCTTTCCATCTGCTCGCCATCAATTCAGATCTCATACTCCGAATTCCCTTTCTCTAATACCACCACGATCACCACCGCCACAACTTCGCTCTTGTTAGCATTCACTTTCAACCTCCACATCTTCTACCTTCATCCACACTCCCTCAAGGTGACTTCATTCGCTGCTTTGTCTTATCAATGGACAGTCTTACCGGCATATGCAGCAAGCAACAGTCCAGCCTTCCACCTCTTTCATCCCTCAGCCAACCAAACCCTGTTCATTTAACCTGCTCTGTAACCCTCCCCGTACCTCCCCTAGCTGCTCTACCCACAGAAACATATCAAACAGTCAGGGAGACAAGACCCAACCCTGTACCACCTCATCCTAAGCTTCCACGAGACAGCTCACCCGCCCTGTTACATACATATGCAGCTGTGTGTGTGTGTGTACCCTCCTCACTGCCTTCCTTCATATCTCTGTGTGTCAACATCACAGGCATCGAATGAGTTCTGTGTTTGATACAGTCGGTCATGCAAGTTCCATAACGCAGTATGTTTTAAGAGCTTAGATAATCCCATCGTATTAATTATTGTTTTGTTTCATGTGAATAGGTAGTGAACTAAGTTATAAGTGTTTGTGGACACGTGCATCGTAGTTAGTGAAGACATGTCCACCCCATTACAGCTGTACAGTGTCACGTATATGATTACACACACACACACACACACACACACACACACACACACACACACACACACAAGCGCGTGCGTGCGCGCGTCAACCCACATCCTGTGAAATGAGATATTAAGTCTTTTTTCTCGAACCATTCCCGGGAAACCATCACTTGTGCTGCGAACTGTACGGAAAATAGGTGTTCCAAGTGGTGTTGTGGCCTGTCGACTGAGAGACATTGCCATAGTTGTTGTGGACCGAGAGCAGAACCAAGGTCTTCGTGCGGGAGACCAGTGAAGAACCCGTCTCCTCTCCAGAGAGAGAGAGGAAGAAGATGTTGAGGAGTGTGGTGGGTAGTGCGCCAGGCCGGAGCGCAGTGCTTGCCACGTGTCTGCTGCTGTCCCTGTGTCTGGCCGGAGCCCAGGACGCCACTCCCAGGGCGAGAGGAGCCCAGGCCACCACTACCAGGGTGAGAGGAAGCCAGGTGGGAGGAACCAGAGGCGTGAGTGGACGTGGCGGTGGTGGGCGTAATATCGGTGGACGTGGTGATTTATGGGCGCGGAATGTTCCCCCTGCCGGAAAGGACAGGGGCGTCCCCACCCGCTACAGTACCTCTAGAAGGACCCCTCCTGGCTACGACGCTGCCTCCTTCATGCACTCCAAGTCGTGAGTATCCCTGGTATCCTACTGCTCTCCTTTCTCCATCACTCTCGTCTTGTAGCTGTATCGATGACGCCTCCTGGTCCGTGGTCGCATGGAAGGTGTCTATGTTTATTCAACTGCACCGCCAGTGGTCTGCCTGTTGCATTACTCACGTTTCGTAACGCTCTCTTTTTGTCCTCTTACCCAACTGGTAATCAAATTCTCTCTCTCATACCTTTTTTTTTTTTTTACCTCCCGTTTCATCATTACATACATTCACCTCCCTCTTTATCCTTGCATCCTCTCTCCGTTTTTTTGTTCTCTCTCTCGATCCTTCTACCTCTCCTCTCCTTTCCTTTTTCCTTGTAACATACAGCCCAGTTCCTCGAATGCTAACTTCCCCAGTGACCGGCATGTTGCATGTTGTTTTTGGTGGTGTTGGTGATCATTAAGCTTGTCCACGCCCTCTGTTGACTGTCTGCCGCGTTATATATGACGGTAAGTACACTTATAAGATAAACCCGTAATTGAGAACTGTTTAGAGTATATGAATGATGTGTTCATTGAATATTTATGTACGTAAAAAGAAATGATGCTCGAGGCATCAGGAGTTGGTAAGTATTCCTACTTCTCATTATTGGTTATTCGATCATTAATCGTGTTTACAGTAGTGAATGTGCTTTTACACATTCCCACTCAAAACCCTTAAGTGTTAATGATTAATCATGGACGAGATGTCCCTGATTAACATGATCCTTACGAGACACCAGTACCTTAATTAGTGGACTTTTACCTGATAGGGGAAGGCTCTTCCGCAGGTACAAGGGCCCAAATTAGAGACATTCACCTGAAAAGGAGTAGCAGGTCTCCTCCAGAGGTACAGATGCCCCTAATTTGCGAAAAGGCGCGGGAGAGAAGCACCGCGAGACCCCCCAGCGAGGGGTATGAAGACCTAGCAGTGTACTGAGGGGGAGCTCGCCGAGCATTGTGGTATAGAGCCACAGTGACGCTTGATTGTATTTCCCGGGCACGCCGCCGCTTGTGGATCGGTGTTTATTGTTGGAAGTAGCGATCCTGCTTACGGAGGCGGCCTCACTGCCCAGCAAGGCCTACTGCCGCTGGGCATATGTGTCTGTCTGTGGGCTGGAGAACTGGGTAAAGCTGAAGGCACTGGTGGTGTAAGGTCGGGTGGGCGTAGGGAGAGGGTAAGAGAGAACAACTCTCTCTCTCTCTCTCTCTCTCTCTCTCTCTCTCTCTCTCTCTCTCTCTCTCTCTCTCTCTCTCTCTCTCTCTCTCTCTCTCTCTCTCTCTCGTAGGTAATACAGGTATTCGGCACCCACCGACTAGGTAGGCTCTTCCGGTACTACCCGCCTGAGTATCGAGAAGGGTTGGTTAGTGACGGCTCTGTAAGCAAGCCACCAGCACTTCAGTGGCTGACGAGTTGCATTCCTTTGGCCCAGATAGCTACCTTTTTTTCTTTCTTTCTTTCTCTCAACCACACCCACACTTGGGCAGGTGACATTCAGTCCGTATGCATAACAGACCCCATCTCACACTGAACACTCGAGCGTCATGTACCTTCACAGGACTTGTCCCTCGTAAATCAACGTTTACCTGCGGGGGGCACTACCCGCTAGCCCAGCCCTCTGGTAAAACGTTCGTCCCATTAAGTAAGCGCTGGTCTTTGCCTATAGTGAGTCACCAAGAGCGTCGGCCTTCCCCTACCATAGCAGGTGACAACTACAGTTGATCGAAGGTCGGGTGATGGAGAGGTTGGGGGGAGTGAGAGGGGGAGAGAAAGGTATATATCTGTCTCTCTGGACGACGACGTTGGTCGGGTTTTTGTCTCGCCGTCCGACACAGACAAGCTGGAGCTTGGTCTCGTTTATGCGCCCCCCCCCCCCCCCCCCCCATCATCGCAATCCAGGCCATCGCTAGAAAGGGGGGGAGGAAAGGGAGTCAAAAGACGAGAAGGGGGTGGAGAGAGAGAGAGAGAGAGAGAGAGAGAGAGAGAGAGAGAGAGAGAGAGAGAGAGAGAGAGAGAGAGAGAGGGTAAACCGGTGGTAGAGGAGGGGCGACGGTGCGGGAGAGGAAAGGTGGGTGGTTGTAGTGGAGAGGGAGATCATAACACCGGATGGTTGTTAGAGTGGAAGGTGTTTGAAGATGGGGAATGGTTAGCGTCAGAGTTGAAATGTATGGTTCAGGAAGAGGAAGAGATGTTTTGAGTTGGGACATATGGTGAAGGATTAGATGGTGGTAGAGGAGGGGCGTATAGTGAAGATGGAGGAGGGGATGGTGTTGAAGTATGGATGTCTGGTGAAGATGGAGGAGGAGGAGGATGTGGTGGTATTAAAGTAGGTGCTAAAAAGAAGGGAAGACATCGTAGAGCATCTGTCGTAAGACGAAAAGGTAATGTTAGAGTAAGCCATGACATTAGAGGGTGTTACAAGGAGGGAACATTGTCATGGGAGCAGGAGACGGAGTTGAGGGGGTCGGTAGGCGTGAGAGAAGACTGATGTAGCACCAGAGGCTGCAGAGTCAGAGGTGGAAGAAGAAGAAGAAAAAAAATTGTAATCGCGATTGATTTTAGTCGATTAGGTAATGTAGACACTGAAGGAGGTGAGGGTGGTATGTCACAAGGTGACGTGACGTAACTCTTCTCGTAATGGGCCGGTAGGACTGTGGTACTGGCCGATGTGAATGGCCTTTGCTCTGAAGAAAAGGAGGATTATCGCGGGAGAGACAAAAACTGGCTTTGATTCAAGTACTTGTCAACGCTGAATTTCTTAAGGCTGCGTAACTGGTTACTGGGAGAGAGAGAGAGAGAGAGAGAGAGAGAGAGAGAGAGAGAGAGAGAGAGAGAGAGAGAGAGAGAGAGAGAGATCATAGAGGAGATAAAGAGTAAAATATGGGTGGTAGAAACATATAGAAAAAGTAGACTGGTGCGAGGGAAATATAGGAGGGAACGAGAAAGAGATCGAGTTAAGGAAAACGAATGAAAGAGAAAGAAAAGTTACTAACCTTTGCGGAGGCCCGTAAGTGTATTCATGGTGGCAGGAGGCAAACACACACACACACACTCTCCCACTGTACGTGCTGTAAGGATGTTCTCCCACGCACGTTACCCTCCTGCCTAAGAGACAGGCCTCGTACAGGGAATTGTATCATGGGAAAGCCACTTCGACGTTAATATATATATATATATATATATATATATATATATATATATATATATATATATATATATATATATATTATTTATTTATTTTGCTTTGTTGCTGTCTCCCGCGTCAGCGAGGTAGCACAAGGAAACAGATGAAAGAATGGCCCAACCCACCCCCATACACATGTATATACATACACGTCCACACACACAAATATACATACCTATACATCTCAACGTATACATATATATACACACACAGACATATACATATATATACATGTACATAATTCATACTGTCTGCCGTAATTCATTCCCATCGCCACCCCGCCACACATGAAATAACAACCCCCTCCCCCTCGTGTGCGCGAGGTAGCGCTAGGAAAGGACACTAAAGGCCACATTCGTTCACACTCAGTCTCCAGCTGTCACGTGCAATGCACCAAAACCACAGCTCCCTTTCCACATCCAGGCCCCACAAAACTTTCCATGCTCCACCCCAAACACTTCACATGCCCTGGCTCAATCCAATACATGTATATATATATATATATATATATATATATATATATATATATATATATATATATATATATATATATATATATATATATATATATATATATATATATATATATATATATATATATATATTCGAAAGTATTGTTATTTCCTGTAGCTTAATGACTTACATGTACGTAGTAGAAGAGAATATCTTGTTATGGATGATTATAGCAACAAATGTTACCGTATAATGATGATTAGAGTAATGATAATGATAGTAAAAATAATGATAATGATGATAATAATAATAATAATAATAATAATAATAATAATAATAATAATAATAAGAATTATGATAATGACAATGATAACGATAATGATTATAATAATAATGGTAACGATTATGATAAATATAATGATAATTTCGTTAAAGATATGATATATGTCACTGGGACATGACAGGAAATATATTGTGAATAAACAGTAGAAATAAAGAGTACGTTTTTGATGGGAATATGGATGACGAAGAAAGAAATCTACCTTAACCTTCAGTAATTAGTAGAGCGGAAGGGCCTTCAGATTATAAGTGGTGGGACTGGAATACAAAGACGTCGGGACCGGCAGTTGGTACAGAAAGGCGTTGGAGACGAACAGTCGGTAAAGATAAGCGTCGGGGACGAACAGTCGGCAAAGAGAGGCGTCGGGGACGAACAGTCGGTAAAGATAGGCGTCGGGAACGAACAGTCGGTAAAGACAGGCGTCGGGGACGAACAGTCGGTAAAGATAAGCGTCGGGGACGAACAGTCGGTAAAGAGAGGCGTCGGGAACGAACAGTCGGTAAAGATAGGCGTCGGGGACGAACAGTCGGCAAAGATAAGCGTCGGGGACGAACAGTCGGTAAAGATAAGCGTCGGGAGCCAACAGTCTGTGAAGAAAGACCTTAGACTCAGAAACGGTCAGGGATAAAACCCACCAGATAGTATAAAGCGAAGAAACAGATAAACAGACTAGTTTGGCATACTTAACAGACGTGTAAAACAACAGGTTTACTGCTGATAATACATGTGTAACGATAGAGTAAACGTCAGGAGAGTTTTATACCTCTGCTGAAGATGATGTGATCTAGCCAGTCTGACCCTACAGGTAACAGGAGACCTAGTGGTCCATGACGAGGTTATCTGCTTTCACAATGTAAACTGTGGAAGGAACAGGATAGTAAAGCTGAGGGCACCTCCCGACCCACCTCACTCTCCGGCTCAACGGCCGGCAGAGGGAGAGGAAAAAAATATGAGAATAAATGTTATGAAGGAATGGAGAAAGTACACTGATGTGGAAATGTTATAGGAAGGTGGTCTGTCTCGTCTGCCGGGATGTTCAAAGAAGCGACGCAATATGAACGCTAGTGAGTGATAGAGTAAATTATATAGTCATGTGAAGAAACACAAAGAACAGTATCATCCTAAAGATCTGAAGAAGAAAAAACGCAAAAGAATAGCAGTCGCTGAGGAAATGTATGAGACGCTGAGGCAAAGGTGAACTGTGAAACTTGCAGAACTGGTTCCATGTGTCACATGCAGTAACAGAGGAAGAATGGGATATGATGGTGGTGATGAATGGTATGATTAAGGGAGCCTAAGCTTAACACTGGTCACTGGATCAGGCAGGTGCTGGCGATTGGATCAGTGGAACCAAGAAGTGTTATCAGTTAATAGCCAAGTAACGAATCGTGGTGCTCTTAACCAGTTGAGAATGTTGGGTACTTATAAAATGAGATAGTGTTATGGACGAAGTGAAATTCAACTCATGGGTTGGTTGGTTCTTTGGGCTGTAGGCTTGTCAACTGCCAGGGGTCCGTAAGGGCGTCATCGACAAGCTACATCCACCAACTGAAAAACCTCCAACGCCTTCTTCAGGTGTTCAAGGTTGATTCTTAGAACACATGCAGTCTCTCTGTACTTGTGGCTCATAGACAATAGGGATGAGGACGCCCTCCAAGAGAAGTGCCAGGTAAAGAGAAGGATATGCAACTGAGTTGAAAAGAATGACAAACAAAAAAGAAATGAATAGAGAACTAAACTGAAGAAGAAGTGTAGCACAAGAAGAGGCGCGACTGGCGAGGATCCCGGTACTTACTTGCCAACTACGCCCGTGAAGATTATAACGGTTCAGAATTGGTAAATGGAAGGAGGCGATTGTCGTAATATATGTGCCAGAATCATTGACCCACTTAATACTGCAGCACGACCCTTCAATATGATGGCTTGGCCATTGACCTGACCCGTAAGGTTCAAAGTGAAAGGCCAGACCATCGAACCTACCCGTCACACCGCTGTGTTCTAGGGACAGAACACAGAATCAAGCATAATTTCTTTATTATTATTATCATTTTCCAAATACCGACCATCTGTCTAGAACAACTTGGAAGACGTGCTCAGCTTACTCAGAGAGGCAGTTTAACTGGCCATATCATAACATTATATATAACCAACACTTCACGTGATTGACAACGAAGTAGTTTCGTTTCAATACAAGGCTTTATTCTTTTCTTCTTTTATCTCATAAGCTTTTCATCCCCAAACCTCACAAGATCCCTTGAATCCTCTTCTGAGTTCTTCAGCTCCTTAAGAAATCCGTCCCTCCAGTTGCCCCCAAACCTGTCCCTTTAGTCAGTACTTCAAAAAAACCCTCCAGCAATCCCTCCCTCCCATATTATCAAAGTCCCAAAAGCCCTTCCCTCCAGACAGCATTCAAAAGACCCCTTCAACACTCCCTTCTGAGACTATCAAGAGCCCCCAGACCCGTTCCTCTAACCAAGACTCTCGAGAACTCCCGTCCAACAAGCCTTTCTCAAATTCTTCAGCTCCTTTAAAAAGAAAAAAAAAAAACTCGTCCCTCCAGCCAAGAATGACATAGCTCAAGTCTCCAGTCACCTGCCCTGGATATTTGTTGTGTACGCGTCCAGAATGGAGGAACCGACCATTTCAGGTGGGGGGGGGGGGGGGGGGGGTGAAACAATGCGAGTACCCTCAACCATTCTCATTAAACTAGTCTTGGTGAAAGTAGTTCGTTCCGTATCAGCTACTCTGGAGACACAAGACTTTATGAATTCACAAGCGTAACCTTTCACACAATGTTGTTCTCCCTTTTTTTCCTCCTGACAATGAAATCAGTCGAGCTACCATTGAACGACTCTCAGACTGGCACATTACGTAACACTAAAGACAAAGTATGGTGGCAGGCGTACACGGGGAGAGTGTGCATATTGAGTATATTTATATATAAAAAAAGAAACAAAGATTGCTCTAATGCCCATTTGTCATTGAAGATCACGACGTATGTACTTTCAAAGGAGCCAAGATGATAAGAACGGTTTCTACAAGGGTGACTCCCAAGCCTTTAATGAAGTATATACAGAACGCCAGAAGCCAGATGGGATATACAGTGTGAATCCTAATCATAAAGCAAAAATAGATACGTGGATCCGCACGTTGATGCGAAGGCTGGCAGAGTGTTTGGTAGCGGGAGGAGGTGGCTCAATAACGACGATAATCTGAGGAATAAGATAAAAAGATGTCATTATGTATGTGATCAGATCCCTCTTGTCTGATATGGTCAGGCCCTGTGTTGACAGGACGGGATGCCAGCGGAATACCAAGGCAGGTCCTGTTTCCTAGTGAGGCGGGTGAGGGGTGACGATACGTTTCTAGGGAGACCGCTTGAGCGTCAGGTAGGGCGGTGCTGAGGACGACCTAGAAGCGTCACGTAGGGGGGTTGCTAAGGACGACCTAGAAACGTCACGTAGGGGGTTGCTGAGAACGACCTAGAAGCGTCACGGGGGATGAATACGACCCTGGAGCATGACGGGGGTAGAAGAAATAGGAGCGTGACAGGGGTTACAGACAATCCAGGGGGAGTAACAGGGGTTGAAGACGCCTCAGGCGTGACGGAGGACGGAGGATAACCAGGAACGTGACGGGGCTGAAGACGACCCCACGGACAACACTCTGGGGGTGAGGGAGGGAGGGAGAGACACCACGGAGGAGGAGGTCGGTGTCTGGCAGCCTGGAGTAGCCACTTCCGGCAGAAGCGAGATGTGGCGGAAGTTATCATGGACCACCGGAAGTAAGTACATGACTCGTCCGCCAAAAAGCCAGAATTTGCATGATTTTTTTTTTTTTTTTCTGGTACTGCCACTGTGAATGATTGTATGTATGTATGACCAACCAGGCGACAGGACCCCTTCTCCGGGGCTTTCTGCTGCTGAGAGACTACGCTACAATATGTAGCAGCGAAAGGATGGACTCCTCTGAGGTGCGAGGCCTCGACGAGATTGTACTCCAATGTTACCTCTCCCCAAAGCGACTTTTCACTCGCGGCGTAACCTCGAGCAGGTGGTGTCCAGCAGTGCCATATATATATATATATATATATATATATATATATATATATATATATGTTTCATCATTCTAAACACTTAGATCGTCAAGAGGTTTATAGATTGTATTTTATGAATCTTAATATTGATTACTATTAGATTATGCATAACATCACCGGGATACTACAGTGGTCATCACACGATGCCAAGACACGTCTTACACACTTCATGATGCCGTAGGAGAACACTAGACTATATATCCTCATAACACCATACAGTATGGCCGCACTTCGTCTTTAACACCATACCGGAGGGACGAGACACCATACCTTGACAACCAGGCCGTTTCTGACACCATACCGTGACACCAAGCTGTGTCTGACACCATACCGAAACACCAGGCTGTGTCTGACACCATGCCGTGACACCAGGCTGTGTCTGACACCATGCAGGTGAGGTGGGGTGGGGTAGGGGGGGATCCAAGTGTGCATATCATCGTCCTCGGGTGGACCAGACAGAGCGTGACTCCCACCGCTGCAGTTCCTCTATTCAGAAAATTGCCCCACACGACCGCGACCGTGTCACGTGAACCCGTGTGTCCGTTTGTTTGCCTCACACGTTTGGCTGTGCGTGCATTTGTTGTATAAGTGTGCTAGTGTATGTATGTTTGTTTTCATACACTTGTGAGTCTTGTCACAAACCGTAACTTGAAAATCTGCTGAGGAACCAACAGAAGACCTTGGGGGATGTCAGAAAGAGGCGAGGGCTTCGGCGCCGGAAGTATGGTGCGTTGAGCGATGCGGTGTGAGTACGTAGCTGGGGGTTAACGGTAGATGGAGCTGGGTTTGCATGTGGTGGAGTTGAGGTTCCGGTTTAGGTGGAGGTAGGGCTGGCATTTTATGGGTGGTTGAGGTAGGGACTGGGAAGTAAGGTTTGTTTGAGCTGGGTGTAGGATTTCGTTGCAGCTGGGGTTTTTTTTTCAGAAGGTTTACGATTTTAGGGAAGAACTAGGGTTCATTGGAGCTAGGATGAAGGTTTTGGTGACTTAGATTTTAAGGGGTTAAGGTTTGATGGAACTTAGGTCGGAGATTTTTGGGGATAGCATGACAGCACCAATTAGTTTGGCTGCGGTGCCGACGACCTTGGGTAGAAACGGAGTGTCGAGATTAAAGGTTTGTGGTGGAGGAGGTCTCGCTGGGGGTCAGTTGTGGAGGAAGTTTTGTTAGGGATTGGTGTAGTTGGGGAGGAGTGGTATAAGGACGGCCGCTGAAGGCTTGTAGATGGTTGCGAACGTGGAGGTAGAGCGGCAGACAGGCCAGCATATCGATAAGGTGAGTAAGAGAGGAAGTGTGAGGGAGATTCATGGTGAAATTAGAGAGGTTCGGGCGCAAACCGGGGTAGAATGGTGGAGTTGGGGAGGAGGTTGCCTCATGAATACAAGAAGAAGGGAAGGATAACGTTTGTGATCCATCCAGCTGTTGAGGTTAGTGGGATGGATAACCTCTGTTCAGTATGGCTTGAAGAAGGTTTCTTGCTCGCCTGGGGAAGAAGGGGGCGAGGTTACCTTTGTTTGTCAGAAAGAAGGGGTACCTTGCTTTGCTAGAAAGGGAAGGGGATACTTTGCCTGAAGAGAGAGGAGGGGTGAGGGTCCCTTTCTTGTCAGAAGAGGGTGGTAACTCAATAGCGTAAAGAATTCTAGAGTGTATAGCTTGCGACTTGGTGGGGTTAACCAGTTGCTGGGGCTGCTTGTGGTAGGGAGTTGATTAATCAGGCAGATTGGTTGCAGGTGGTTGACTCGCGGTTGGGTTTGAATGACAGGGAAGGGGGTAGTTTCAGGAGGAGGTAATCTTACGGGAGGCATTCTCACGAGGTAATGTTACGAGAGGATTAGTTTCCCGGGGTGGGAGGTACCTTGTGATGGGGATGTTCCAGGAGGGATAATGTTCAAGGGGTAGCATAGGGAGAGACAATCTTGCGGTGGTGGTAGCTAGTTCGTATGGAGTATGTTCCCCGCTGTAGTGCGAAAGGTGGTAATTTAATCATTTTATGCGGGAGGTAATTAGTAAGGGAGTGCTTGATTATAGTTCTCAAGGGGTAACGGATGAGGAGGGTAGCTTGTAGCACGGGTGGTGGCGTGTGGAAGGAGGAAGGTGGAGTTCTTGTAGGAAGGGTGTTGCCTTTTTGGGGAGGATGGGTTGAGTTCTTGTTGGAATGCTAGTGACTAGAAGGATGGGAGGAGCTTGGAGTGAAGGCAGGCGTGAAGAAGGAACCTTGATCCTCTGTCTCATGGTGTTGGCGGTAGGTGTCAGGTAGCTGATATCTCATTGGCGGTTCCGATGCGGTTGTGGCACCACAACTACAACTCTTTCGGGACGAGATATATCAGGTGGCAGGCGTTGACTATGACGAGAATGGCACGGGGTAACACCTTCCCGATATATCGGTCCAGGTCTGAATTACGGTTGGAGAGAGAGAGAGAGAGAGAGAGAGAGAGAGAGAGAGAGAGAGAGAGAGAGAGAGAGAGAGAGAGAGAGAGAGAGCTACTGTGATGACCGCCATCTTACAGCTGGATTTTAAGGAAATGAGGATGATTCCGTGATCTTTTCTGAACCAACTACATTTGACCCTCTTGTGTGGTGGTACAGGAGGAAGACCAGGCTGGGGGTAGGCGTTTGTAAGGATGGGGAGGTTGAAAGTTATGTAGTTTCTCTGCGCTCAGGCGCCCGGAGCAAGAGTGTACCCCTGAGTGGACGAAGAGTGTGGAGATGTTGGCTAAAAGACTTGATAGGTGGTACTGACATGTTTAGTTTACCGTTCAACGTGACGACTAGAAGCTTGGACTACCTGGAGAGGACTGAGGTCTAGTTTTACACTGTGGGGTGGGACGAAATTCATGGTAACGTGGTTGCAAGTGATATGGTTTGGGAGGCTTTTACAGGTGGCCCAGAGAGCTATTGACAGCTATCAATGGTAGAGTCGTCGGTGTATTTCCATCGAAAAGTTGCGTACATCAGGCCATCATTTGTAAGGACGAGAAGATATTAGCGGGTACATCTTCGTGTCCTTGGTGAACCTCACACGCAAAAGATGTATAGATGAAGGCTGCTCGGAAGCGTATAGCATGAGGATGCTTCTGAGGAAGTCTACTGACCATAGAATGACACTTTCTGAAGCTCAAAGCTGATGGCTTTGTTGATGATTGTGTTATGGTTGACTAGGTCAGAAGCTTTGGTGAAGTCAACGATTTTGAACAGGACATGACTTATGGGTCTTGCTTCTGCGTACGTATTTTCCGATATATAAGGCTGTAGATGGTAGATGGGTTCTTCTTCTTGCTACCAGACTACTGAGGGTTTGTGGTACTGGCAGTATCTCTGTAAGCCTAGCTACACAAAACTTTCATATTAAGCTGAGGATTGGGAAGATGGTAGTAAGTCGTAACTTACAAAGAGATTGTAGGTGTAATGACTTCGGTATTAGGGAAAGATACGAAGTTCTCCAGTCACTCAGACATTCTGATTGCTTTAGAGAAGCACCGCTAGTGGATCAGAGAGGATTTAGCCAGTTGAGGGTTGAACTCCTGATAGAGTTACATAGACGAGTCGGTGGGTCCGCTGAGGCGCCTTACCTTGAGGCTGTGGAGCCGTCTGGCGATTCAGATTCATGTAGTGACTCAGGTGGGTGTTAGGGTTGGAAGGTGGGAGGCAGGTAGTGTCAAGGTGGAGGAGTCTATGGCTGATGGCGGTGGCGTGATTGTCGATTGAGTTGAGCCGCATCGTGGCCGGTAAAGTCGATCTCGTCGCCACGCGGTTGCAGGAGGATGGATTTCTCCGTGTTCACACCGCCTCCTTGCGCCAGTGTTCCATACCACCGGCTGATGGTGAGCTGTTCCAGAAGTGTCGTGGTTTGGTGAGGTGATCAGATTTCCTCGCAGCTTGTATCTTGCCGCTTGTTCCGGAATGCCTCATAGAGGTCGGGAGTGTTGTGACAGGAGGTCCGTTCCCGTAGCGGCAATAGCCTCATACGTCGGGATGTGATGCTGGGCACGTCAGCTGGGTGTAGTCATACAGATCCCTCGGAGAAGGAGTGATTTAGGGTTTCCGTGATAGTGCTGACGACATTGTCCCATTTAGTTTCTGTGTAATTCTCTCTTAGTACCTCACCTCAAGGGTATCAAACAATTCTTCCCGTCCAGAGTGACGTACTGAGGAATCGGTAACCGGCCTGTGTGTGTGTGTGTGTGTGTGTGTGTGTGTGTGTGTGCCTTGACATTCGACTCCTGATGTTGGATCATCGCGGGGCCGCATGTGTGCGCTTGTGTCCAAGTGCGTTTGCTGGTGAGCTTTATGTACATTAGTGTGTCTGTGCTTGAATGTGTGTTAATGTCTGTGTTGTGTGTGTGTGTGTGTGTGTGTGTGTGTGTGTGTGTGTGTGTGTGTACCAGTATATATGTACAGCATAATGGTAATTATTATGATAATGACAGAAAACACAAGGTAGAGATAACAGTTATAATACCAATAGTTCATTGGCCATCAGAGACATTGCTAATACATGAACGTAGGTCCAGATTCGTGTTACGAATGCGTGCGTTGTCCTTCGGACTTCAGGCTGGCCTAAGCTTCCAGCTATACCCGCTCCGAAATAACTTACGTTTTTCTGAGTGTAATTAGGTTGATAAAGTGCTGTACGAAAATTATAAAGCGATATGAGAAACGGTTTAGAGCACGGAGCAGTATATGTGTACGTACGTATTGTTGCCTTGTCAGTGTAGATCAGCTGAACTTAGCATCAGTTGTACCTTAACAGGTAGTTAACTGTAACGGGATGTGGCATCGCTGGATGTTATGATATGATGTTGAGGCCTTTATCTGCCGTATTGTTTAGGGATAAGGATTTGTGAAACGATATCGATAAAGGCCATCGAAGAGGAAGTAGAAAATAATGCAGATTTGAGTAGTATTGACCACAATGTGGATGTAATATACGACGAAAACGAGATGGCACAGAGTATGATCATTATGCTAGTAGATGTAATGAAGTAGACGGATAGTAGTGAGGGATGCATATCCTAGGGTAGATCTCAAGGGAAAAGGCTAATGTGTTGTCCTTTGAGGTGATTGTAAAGCAGAGGGGTCCTGGTGTCCTGTGAGGAGTCTGTTTGACTGGAAGGTTACCACGTGAGACACACGCACTAGCCTACTGACTACTGTCACAACTTAAGCTATACTCAATACACTTTCCATCTTCATGTTCAGGTCGTCCCACGAAAAGGTTTTGGATCCTCCTTAACGGTGGAAAGGTTCAGATTACGTGTCCATATGATCTCAAAAAGCAATTGTCCATATAGATGAGGGACTGTGTGTTGATTGAGGAGATGCGGAGATGAATAACTGATGCCGAGAACAGCGATGGTACGTATGTTAACCTTGGGGTACACCATCCAGGACGGTCATACAGTAAGCAGGTGTGGAAATACCATTAGGTAAGGCGGGAGGAACAACTTGGTAGGTGTGTGTATGTTACAGCTGGATGACTTGTAGGATGAAGATTTCAAACTGTATCTGTAAACCTGGAAGTTTCGTCACGGTAATCCGGTGTTTGTTTTCCCAACCAGGGAGATGTGTTCGCAGATAAAGAACCCAGATTTCTGATGCATGTGATTATGTAAGATGTCATGGGTAAAGTTCACAGAGTTCATGCTTGAGACAGACAGACCGGGAGGCTATTCATGTGTGAGCTGATGTGAAGGTAATGTGGTGCTCAAGGCCAGAGATCGGATCACCTGAAGAGAGATTAAGTATAACAGGTTTACAGGCGTCGACGATATCGATTTCATAAGGAGGGGAAAAAAATAGCGTTGGATCAAGTATAAGTTCCTGAGGAACTCCATATTGTACTTGCATTTGAAGGAGGGTTAGTTAAAAGAGATACTTTTTCCCCCGATTTTATAATCTTTTTTTAAGGTTATTATTCTGACCTTTTTCCAGTCGCTCTTCACAATCACAGCCCTGCATTCAGACGGATGCAGTACGTTGTCTTGGTTAATGTTAACAGATGCTTTTTGAGAGTTCACGGTGAGCCATATTGATATTTGAGTGATGCGTCTAGGGATTGCAACATACTCTTCAGTGAAGTATCCGGGTCGATGTTGCGAGTTCGGCTGCCAGCTGGTCGGTTGATTGGTTAGTTCCTTTATTTGGGGGATATCGTTCTAGGAGAAGTTTTGCGTTTACAACGAACGTGCATTTGCTTGCGTGTCTTGATGCGTCAGTGCTTACGCAGGCGTCCATAAACACATACATGCACTTGCCGACTGAGGCAGGGCTCAGAATATAAGGGCCGTATTATGTGTACAGAATGTACGTCTGTACAGGTTATGAGGTGAACCGTCTTGAAAATTAGAACCTATATCTTACATACTGGTGATGATGTATTGATTAATGAAAATGAGGAGTAAAATTCTCTCATACAGAGATATAGTTACGTACGTTCACACACACACACACACACACACACACACACACACACACACACACACACACACACATATATATATATATATATATATATATATATATATATAACCATACGGTTAACTTAGAAAGTATACGTGATGTCAATTTTGCAAGAGACTGTTGATAAAGGGTTTCAGAATAACCTCGAATGAAGAAACACGTAAAAAGTATTCAGTGAACGAATGAATACGCGAGTGGCCAGGAATGAACATATTTGTAGAAACGCGTGACGTTGAGTAAATGTGACTAAGGAATGAATCGGTGGAAAGCAAAGACGCAAGAATTGAGAGAATTAGCTACACATGGTGTACCCTCTATATACATGTGCATTTAGCCTTTGTGCTCAGAACATATACACATTTCTGTACCCCTCCCAACCTTCACAGTTCTGTAAGGAAAGCCTTCTCTTATAGTATGGTATAGTGTCATCTCTAGCACTGTGTATATCAATGTATATGATTGTATTCTTGTTGCTGGAGTTTAATACATAGTGTACCTTACTGTAGTTTCATGTATTTTTTATGTCACTTTAGTTACATGCGCTGTGTGACTGTAGTTTCATACATTTTTAAGTATGGCTAGCTTGGCTGTACTCTCCTCTGTAACTTGCTAAACAAAAGAGACGGAAATGCACCGTAGGAAGACATTATGATCCAGTAACCTAACAACCTTTACCACACTCCTCAGCAACAGACACCTGCCACTCACTGAATAGGAATCCATTATTGGCAGTATTGTCCACACCGCTGGCCTGACATAAAGCCCATGGTTCTCGACATATATTTTCTTGTTAATTAGTAAACATGATAGAAGAATATCGCCTTAATGAAGACATTAAGGATCTCTTTGTGATCGTGCCATCTCCATTTTTCATCAACGCCTGTTGGGCGATTATTCGAGATCCGGTATCGAGAATAATTTGCATATCAAAGGCTTTGTGAAGTGGGTTAAGATGGAGAGCTTCAGCTTCATTGGGCACTAATGCATGCAGTAGACACACACACACACACACACACACACACACACACACACACACACACACACACACACACACACACACACACACATACACACACACGCACACACAAAGAGATTCTGAACCTGCTCTAGGCTTCAAAAGGAAGCCGGCTTTCCCAGCTGGTGTCAGCTGCGCTTGTGTTTGCCGCTGTTGGCAGCCCCTCCAGTCTCCACCACCATTTTATAAGAGAGAGAGAGAGAGAGAGAGAGAGAGAGAGAGAGAGAGAGAGAGAGAGAGAGAGAGAGAGAGAGAGGCTCTACCACTTTCTTTGCCACTGCCACTTTATAAGGGGGGCTTTGCCACCACTACTTTATAAGGGGCTTTCTGCTACCTCCATGTACGAAGGGTTTGTCACCTCTCCCACCTTGTAAGGGGGGTCCACACTATCATCGCCTCTACCACCTTATGGGGTAGTGGGGTGAAGCTCACGTTTGGCGCCTGTCAGGCAACACCAGAATGGATCTTGAACCTGTTAGCTACAACTAGGATGGCTCTTGCATTCCGCTGCTGATACGTGTACCCCTGGTTGTGCACCACTTGTTACATGTACTCCTGGTTGTGTACTACCGTTAGTACATCTACCCTGGGTTGGGAACCGTTGTTGGGACGTGTATCCCCGATTACGTAGCACTTGGTACACGTACCCTGGTTGCGTACCAGTTGATATATGTACCTCCAGTTGCGTACCACTGTTGTAACGTGGGCCTCCAGTTGAGAGCTGCTGGTGAGCGAGAGTATCCACCGTGAAAAGTACACACCTGGGCTGTGTGCCATTACCAGACTCTTTAAGGGGTGACTGTAGGACGTTGCCATAGTGTGGGTACGAGTCAGTCGGGGCTTGTAAGCATGTTGCCATAGTGGTCTGGCTACAGTACCTGGGCTTCTGGGGTGTTGCCACAGTGTTCAGATCACGTTAGGCTACGACGGAAGGCTTTGCCATAGTCTGGTCAGACGACAGTAGTAGGACTTCCTGGATGTTTCCCTAGTGTTTATCTGAGGTCGCGCGACGTTAGTAGGTGAAGATGTGGAGTTGTAGTTTAAATCTTGCTAAAAAAACCTTGACCTCGGCCATTCATCCATGGCGCTGAGTTACTGGTGCCATGAGAATGGATGTGTTGTCACACCAGCCACCAGCGTGTTGGGACTCTCTGATGGTGTCCAATGTTTCGTATCACGAAGAACAGAATATAAATTCGTGGGTTTGGATTCCTCAGATGAGTTACCAACCTTTTAGCTCTCCGATGGTCTTAGTTGTCGTTCTGCCCTCACCCCAAAACAAAAGGAGGATGATAGTGAGGTAGGGAACTCTGCAAGGTATCTGGCGTGGATGGGCTTGTCCGTTACAACGCAGTTTACCCTCCCCGTTCTTCTTGATGCGAGAGAACCAATGTTTTATGTTATTTTCGTACTTTAGGCTAAACTGCCATTTTCTTTTTTTTTTCCTTTCGGCACACGCCACCAAAAAAGAAAAAAAGATTATATGTATATTTACTGGATCCTTTACCCCGTCGAGGAGTCTTGTACCGTGAGCGCAGTAAATGGTCATTCAGCAGGGAGACTGCGCAGCGCCAGGCAGTTTTGAGAGGCCAGCGCTGACAGGACCTCCTGACTTGAGTCCTTGAGGAGGTAAATCACTTTCTATCCCCTCTCCTCGGTGTTCGTTTTCTCTCCTCCTTTTCATGATTCCCGTTTTCTGCACCAGTCACAGAGAAGGATCGATGAATTCTGCAAAGGAAAGAGGAAAATAAGCTTATTGAAGCATGACTTCAGTAAATTACTGGAACGTACTTGGGTGGGACTCTTAATATGCGGGAGGCATTATTACCAGTCTTTTACGGGGTACCACCGTGTATAGTCAGTCCCTCGCGCCAATCGGCGAGAGCAGTACGGCATGGAACCAGGTCATTGACAGGCTTTACCTCGAACCCTCGATAGGGAGGTTCCAGCTACTGTTGCCAACTAAGTCTTCGTTCGTGCCTGACTCTGCCTTTCCCGCAGCGTGGGTTGTGAAAGGGATCATCATTTGTCGCAAGATTTTAGTATTATTGTTCCAGGGTTTGTTCTTACAGTGGGACTCTTAAGTGTGGGAGTTAGGAGGGTAGTATTGGCCACCCAGCCTAGCTGTTGTGAGAGTTAGGAGCATAGAACTGTCAACCTCAGCCTAGCATATTTGTTTTATATAGTCCCCGTTATGATATGGGCAAAAATGCCCCAAAGGTTGTCTCAAGTGAAGAAGAATACGAAAGTGATTATTAATCTGGGCTTCGCAAATATTTGTTGACAATGACTATTAAAGGTAGAAAGGTCATATCAGAGGGAAAGATGGAGGGAGGAAGCGAGTCCATAGCTTAGCTGTTCGTTGGGAGAAGGTATCACATAACGGTTAATCTTCGAGTGAGCCGGTCTCCCACACAGGAACTCTGGGAAGCAGCAGCCAAACGCATGCCTTGGGTCCAATCCTTGCGGGCCTTACACTTGCGTCATGATGCTTCCCGTGTTTAAGACCTCGTGACAAAGATAAGGTTGTCAGGCACTTGTTCAGGCCTGTTTGGCTCCTGAGACGTCATTAGAGTTGCTGAAGATTGCCAAAAGGAGGTCAAGAGTTTACAGCACGCGTTCGCATCGAAGGCATTATGATATACCATCGACCCATCGCGGCGTGAATGTTAAGGATCTTCCTTGAGCGTGGACAAGACTCGACGATGTGTAGGGGTCGTGGGGGAGGCAGGAGGAGGAGGAGGAGGAGGAGGTCTTCAGCCATGTTTGTGCTTTGGTGTGTCTAATGCCAGTGTATTGTGGGACGGTGTTATTTTCACGGAAATATTCAGTATCAGTGATTGATACATATTGTATTCCTCCCTGTTGATGGGAGGGCAAAAAAGGCAGTATGAGTCTTTCATCAAGTGCGTGAAGACGATTTATATCCATAGTTCTGGGCGAACCAGTGGGAAATGTTGCACCGGTTATGACGTGGACAGTGTTGTCATCCACAGGTGGTTTGAAGAGCTTTTTTTTTTTTTTTGTCTCGATAACGATGGCAGTAGAGCCGACCCGCATTACTGTACGTACGGAGCAGAAGTTCTCAACGTTCATCGCAAAGACTGATACTAAAGCAACTTTGTATATATATAGTCATGATAGCATTACATTGTTATTGATCTTGTGTTTAAGACTTTTTTTTTTGCATTCAGTACCTGGAAGGGCGAAAATCCGCATATCTGGAGATGGAAGTGAACTGTAGTGATAAGCATCACTGGGGATGGCACTGTGTGTGTGGAATCATTTGTACTTCAGGAAATGCAGGCAAGGCGCGCCGCGCCGTCTGGCTGCTCGGATTCAGGTGCTCAGAACAGGTTACGTCGGGAAATACGTGTCCGTGTTGTAAACTTCATTAATATTGGTCGCATGGCGAAGCTTATGTCGCAAATGGTCGAAATGATAATGTGACCTTTTTACCAAACCAGCTCTCTCTCTCTCTCTCTCTCTCTCTCTCTCTCTCTCTCTCTCTCTCTCTCTCTCTCTCTCTCTCTCTCTCTCTCTCTCTCTTGCTGTAGGGTCTTTAGATATTGTGATGGCTAACGAGGATACCAGCCATGCCTCCTCTTCGTGTGTAGTATCTGTTAATCGAGAGCCATGGTGGATAAGCACCTTAGGCCACCTGGGCTCTAACTAGCGGCAGCTACATACAGCATCACAAGACGGAACCAGAGGGACAGAAAGGCAGCATAGCAACATGCAGATGGATAGCGGAAGGCCTGTGACAAAGTGATGTGGTCTGCTGTGGTTTTATTATTATAAGCGCGTAAAGAATAATCACTGACATTCGGGGTGAGGTGACAAATGGACTTTTACGGCCAGCTGTTTTGGCACATGGGTGTGTGTGTGTGTGTACTTAGCGCTCTATTGGAACCAGTCACACACGCTTCTCTCCAATCTCCCTAAATGGATATGGCAAGAGTGAGTGTCGGCCTGTATGGTGACTTTAGTTTATGTGTGACCAGTGTACAACTGTCATCTTGGGTCGTTATCTATGATGAGTAAGCTCTTTTTTTCCCCCCTTTCTAAGTGGCTGAACGGAATGATTAGTCGTCCCCCCACCCAACCCACCCACCCACCCAGTCAGTCCCCACCTGTAGCTGTCATGGCGTCGGAGCCAACCAGTTAATCTGACCATGCACGGACTAGGGTTCCATTGTCAGCAGCAACGGCAGCTTCCACTTTCTCCTTAGGGGTCACTTTCTATGATTGGTCCTGGTCTGACCAGGTCCCTGGGCAGTTCATGTAGTGCACTGACAACATTTGTAGAACGGAGTCACCAGTCTGGGGTGCCTGTCGTAGGACGTATGGTAGGTAGGTAGATCAGGTCAAATGCCTTCAAGGGTGCCTGTCGAAGGACGTATGGTAGGTAGGTAGATCAGGTCAAATGCCTTCAGGTTTGTTTAGCTCGGGTGCCAGGAGACGAGTTCCTCAACTTGCATAAGCAAGGTTGGATTTCAGAGGTGTTGCCTCCACTCGGTTGGAACTCGACCTAAAACTAGTAAATTTGTGCTCTCTTCAGACAGTAGAATCACCTTTGCTGTAGTTTTCATTTATTTCAGTTAGCTAATCCTTCGGTTATTGTTATCACTATCGTGCTTAAGGGGCGCACCACCGCTTGTGCTGACGGAATTTACCCCTAAAACGTCAACTCTCCAGATGTTCAGCATTAATCACCACCCGCCGCTCACGTACACATCAAACTTCCAAACCTACTCGAACACCCTTTGAAAAGCTCCACCCTCTTTATGTGATTCCCATACACACCTTCTAAGCCTTCTAGACACTGTACTGTACTTTAGAACATAGCCTCCAATGAGACGATTTGGAGGTAAGAGGACGGACTGAGGACGTGAAGGTTTATTGTTAGGTGGTGGAGGATATTTGACTGGTATCGATGGTGAAGTAAACAAATTATTACATGATCAGACAAACATCATTGGACGTTGGTTGGTTGGTTGGTCCTTCGAGCTTTAGGCTTGTCAACTGCCAGGATTATTTAGGTCGACAACCTCAACATACAGATATGTAGAAGGACCTCCAATTACGCACGGGGTTACGTTCTTGGACAACCTTTAGTAAGTTGAACCATTGAAACCCATGTTATAATGGGGGTAGTTACCTTCCTGGCCAAACATTTTCCCCCTGTGTAACCCTTTTGGATGGAATATATATAGTATTTGAAACTAGGTAGCCCATCATTGCATGATTTAGACGCTTATTGAGTTAAGCAAATTGAACATGGTGATGAGGGATTGAGGTGTTGACTGAGTAGGATGGGATCGACTGAGAGCTATAGGGAGGGAGAGGGAGAGAGGGGCCTCTTGGATTATCTTCGTCAGCCCTTGAATCATCTCACTCAAAAAAAAAAAAAAAGAAATTGCCATTTCACAGGTAAGACAAACGACTCTCAATTAACTTATAGAGGGAGGAAAAAACCGTAGTAGTGAGAGGTTGAGGTGGTGGAACACTGGAACTGGGTTGGAATGAGGGCAACTTGGTGGGGAGAGAGGGAGGGAATAGGGTAGGGGAACTAGGCTTGCTTACCTGACCCCCCCTGTATTATGTGATGCGGCTCCTGTTTCATCTGAAGGACAGCCAACTTACTGAAATGTCTGCTTCTACTGTCGATGAGGTAGATAATGGGGTTAGCAACGAACGTATTTTGCTGGTTGAGGGGGATACAAATCGAAGGGTATTTTTTACCATGACATAGTAAATATATGCATGGTAAGTACACAAATACTTTAGATCAGTGGTTCTTAAAGTGGGCCACATTATTCCCGAGAGGGCCATAGTATACGTGTAGGAGAGGGCCACACGAAGCAACATGGCCCTCAATGGGCCATAGTATATGTCTGGAGAACCATACACTTTCTGCCATACGAAAGATATCTTTACTGACGCCGTACATGTCAGAAGACTTATAAGATAAAATATCTACTTGGGCGGCTTCGATCGAATTTATCATCATTTTGTAAAGATTTTAAACATGTTCCGAATATCATAAAAGTATTTCCAAAAGATTAAGAGGTTTGTAGAGGTATAAGAAAGCAGTTTTAAAGGTTTTCGATGCTGTTGTATTAATGCTAGATAAGTAGTTTTGTGTTCATTTATTTTTCTTATTATGATTCTAAGAAGGACCACAGCGGTAGATGAGGATTCAACTTGGTGCTGTAAGCCAAAAACAATTCGAGAAATCTTCGCTTAGAATATGATTATATACCTTATTATTGAAACAACATCCATCTAGTCCATAGAACTATATATATATATATATATATATATATATATATATATATATATATATATATATATATATATATATATATATATATATAAACGAAAGATCATTTTTCTCAATCTGTCGCAAGTAAAAGCATAGTTTCGTAAGTCCGGACAGGTGCCTTTGTTCTGTCGTATGTCCGGACTGTCGCATGTCGATGCGTCGTATCTCAAGGTCTTGTGTATATAGACAAATATAGTGCCTGTGAACGCACACTTTCATAGAACACTTATTGCCCCCGAACAGCAAGGATTCGAACCTGGCATCATTTGCGTGGTAGTTGGGTACGCTCACTACTCGGCTATGCTACAGCATATGTGAGTGGTCAGTGTACCCACCTACCATGCAAATGGTACGAGGTTCGAATCCCTGCTCTAGGAGGGCATTATGCGACATATGAATATATATATGTATATATATATATATATATATATATATATATATATATATATATATATATATATATATATATATATATATATATATATATATATATATATGACCTGGTTTTAATACTATAGGTGCACAATTAGGGTTTAAAACTGTCTTAATGTTACGTAATTCATTAGAGCAAGGTCACATCTTATCTATAGTGTAATTGCATACCAAACTACATACATAGACGTCGTCAATAAGAATCTTTCTGCCGTGGCGAAGAGTGTGTGTGTGTGTGCACATCCTGACACCCAGTCATCTGATATCACGCTTGTCCATTGAATTTCATCAGAGATAAGCTCTTGCATTTTACTGGAATACCTTCAGCTTAGAGCAAGCGTCCATCTCGATTTAGGTCGACTCACACAAGTGAGGAAAATGTATCTTATCTTCAACCTGGTTTTCAGAATCTTAGTAAGACCCAAAACACACATTTGGTCAATATTTGGTCTGTGGATGTTGAGAAAATTATAAAACCATACACGTTTTTCAATGCATATATGGTCCTTGAGGTGCGAAAGGTAATTCTAAGACTGTGCACGGATTCGCTGCGTATTTGAACCTTGAGGTAGTAGAGATGATCATCAAATGGCAAATACTTTCACTGTGTATATTGCCCTTCCCCCACTTGTCCAGCGTGATCCGTAGAGAAGCGTATGCATCCACCTGCCCTTTCGGTAACCCAAGCGAAATATGCACAAACGTCGAAGGTAAGCTCTCGTAAGAATGACGGTAGAACGCGTTCGCAATTACTACATCTGCATGTTGTTTGTCATGCGTCTAACCTCAGCGTCGGCGTTCAGCGGCATCAAATATGTTGGACGTTCCAGAGGTTATCATGGCGAGGGTCAGTGATTCCTGCAGATTGGCATCAATGTCTTGACGCAACATTCGTAAGGGATGCGGGGTCGGTCGCCCGTTGCCGAGTCATGGTGGTGGCAAGTTGCTGTGACGTCATACGTTCTACAAAGTGAAACCGTTTACATAATTGATCGGTTACCTCTATAGTGAAACCCATGCTTGAGTGAAATCGTTTATTATGGATCGTTTATCTGTGTAGTGGAACCGAGAAGAACGTATCCTGCTCTTTTAACAATCTCAGTTTTCTCATAGATTTTCCTTAAACCATTTTAGTTCTGTCATTGCACTGGGGAACTTCATGAAGTGTCGTCCTTAAGGAACAAGAAGCTTTGTGTCTTGAGTGAAGTTATTACCAATCAGGTCTGGAACTTCGCAACAACTAATTTGTGTGAACTGATTCTCATTTAAAGAAAGTTTGACCGTTGGAGGTCAACGGTATACGATCCATGGACATTGTGACGACGTCTTTGAATACCTTCTGGAAGGGTCAGGTCATTGATCATGTACCAGTCACTTGCTACAGTTTGTGTAACTAGAGGCAGCAAGAGAACTAGTCAAAATGAAATTACTTTGTGTTTTTGTCCTATGGAGCTGATAGTGGCGTACAGTATACAACCTTTGCAGAGCCCTTGATCCAACAACGTACATACAGAAGCCTTTCTCTGGACCTCTTGAGTAAGGGAATATGAGTTGCCTATGAATACGTTAAACATACTAGTAATTTAATGTAAACAGACTGAATATGTAAACAGACCTGTTAAACGTGTGAGTATCGCTATGGTAAACAGCCTAGTTTATCGTAATGTAACAGAAAGAAACTGAAAGAATCGATATAAGTACCTGTAAACAGGCTAGTACAAACAGGTCGATGTAAAGCAGACTGAATGAATCAATATAATTACGGTAAACAACCTACCATCACTAAATGAACGGGTAAACAGCATAGTTGAGTGTCACCAGCGTCATTTTCTTTCAAATGGATTGGGTAAGATCTTCGGTTATTGGTAGTCACCCCACCGTTCATCGTTATGCAGCCAGTACAGGAATAAGCAAGCCGTTATGTGACGGTAGCCACAAATGGGCCTTTTTTTTGTCTTTTTTAATGCGTCTGCACGTGTGTGTGTGTGTGCGCGTGTTCGTATGTGTGGCTTTCGTGGGTCATGGATGGGAAGGGACCGGGAGGAAGGGGGGATATTTTGTATGGGTATTGTACAACTGTAGTTCAAGGATTTATGTAAATGTATGATAGGATTTGGTTTTTGAGATCGCGCAGTGTGTGAATGTATAGTGTATTGTTATCCGAGGCAGGTGTTTTATGTATGCACTGATATTGTTAATGTGTACTCATTATTTGGTATTGCAGCGAAACAATCATTGCTCATAGATCGTGTGTGTGACTGGACGACACAATATATATATATAGTACTGATGGCTGTTATGTTCTTAACGTTGTGTCGCTATGTTTATAGTATTTAGTGACGTGTGCTCAAGACAGAGTTAAAGAGTCAGTAAGGAATACTTTGTGGTTTAACTCATTATTCACTCGTGTTTGCCTGCAACCCAAGCAAAGTTTTTGTGGCGTTTTAAAAGTCACAAGGGATCTCTCTCTCTCTCTCTCTCTCTCTCTCTCTCTCTCTCTCTCTCTCTCTCTCTCTCTCTCTCTCTCTCTCTCTCTCTCTCTCTCTCGGCAGACGTTCAGTGGATACGCGCGGCTCTAATGCCAATGAGATTTTTTTTTTTTCTTCAACGGAGTTTACGACGCAGATCTTCGGTGAAATGAATTGCCTCGCCAAGTTCTTTTGCATCCCTGAGCTGAGTGGAGAGATGTGCCCAGCTCAATGGATTAAGTGAATGACCAAGTTCGTCTGTGTCGTATGATGAGGACTTACTCATTGTTCATGGGTTGAGCACTGGCCTGTGGTGCTTGTATTATCATTGACGTGGTTGATTACAAGCATATGATACGGATATTTTCCTTTGATATATGAGGCCCCATCTCTTGAGTTTGTCCTCTGTCATACAGCTCTTCTGGACTTCTGTAAGCTGTCTATATTCAAAATGCCATCACTCGGTCTGTTCCATTTATCAGCTACTTTTATACCATCAGAGAACTTCTATACATCTTTCATAATAAGTTTCTTGCTTGATTTTTTTTTTTTTTGGCTTAATTTCATGTTTATGGCTTCTCAGTGTCTTACATTTGCATTAACGTCATCTAAACGGTTTAAAAATCTTTAAGGTGGTGATCAATTTACCCTTGTGGCCGGTGTCGACCTGACCTGGTTGTGTAAACAAGCACCTCCTCTTGACTTGCGTGATCACACCTGTGCAGAATCCCGCGCATCTCTCACGGTGTTGTGGTTCCCATCGTTACGTGGGCGCTTGGTCTTCGGTCGCAACATACGTACTTCACAGACCGACCTCGGCTTTCCACTCAAGGTTAGGTCGGAGGCAGCCAGCTTCGACCTTAGAAGGAACACCTCCTCTAGTCTCTTGCCGATGAATGGGCTTGTATACCCGCCTTCTCTGGTCTCCTGCCGATGAACAAGCTTGTATAATTCCCAAGGACCGACGTCGTGTTCTGGCTCGGCCTGGCCGCACACAGATAACCGAGCATCACTGGGATACGGGAGTCTGTCAAGCAGCTCATGGCTAATACACACCAAAGCGTAGACTTTCCCTGGATTGCATCACCTGCCATGTGACTTTAGATTACAGGAGCTCTTACAGCATCATCTCCAGTGACTTCCTCCTCCTCCTCCTCCTCCTCCAGAAATTCCTCCTACAGGGCCTCCTCCAGTGCATACCCAGCCACCACCTACATCACACACCCTCCATGTTGACTGGATCCCACAAAACACCACGCGGAACATACACTCATCCTGCTGCTACGCCATACTGACGAGTTCATTCGACACTCCCTTTACGCTTGAACACATCGGGGGCTAGCTTGTAGATCGTACCATACTTGCTGGTTCCCTTCCATGGTTTCTGTACATCAGTGGTTAAAGAAAGTCTGTATTTTGTATTGGCACAGTAAGAGTATTGACTCGCTCCCGAACCCAAGGTTCTGCGACTGCCCGTGTCTTCCAGGCGAGACCGTCCAGCCCAGCAGCAACTTCTGGTTCATGGGTCTTACCGTCGTATTCAACGATCGTTCCTTCGTGCTTAACGATCGTGACCGTCCTGCCGAAGCTGAAGGAGTTGACTATTCATGACGGTAGGCGTGGAGCCAGCAGAGGGGTTGGTGAGGCTTATCTCAGTCAGAATTAACATGCAGCCCGACATTTGTTGCCAGTGTTGTCATGCAGGGGACTGACGTCCAACCACGCACCCCACACTGTGTCGTGATTTGTCCAACCGGTGTCAAGGCCATGTGTCCCGGCCCTTGCGTCACTCCCGCCGGGGTCAAGGTCGTGTTTTCAGCCGGGGTCAAAGTCAGGTGCCTAGACCATCCACCACTGGGGTCAAGGGCTCGCATTTAATTCCCTTGTCTTACGTCTGTAAGACAGAAGACGACACGATCTTTTTGGGTCTGCCGGCCTGGCATTTAGTTCAAAGGTCACGCCATCATATCCAGGGTTCGAACCGTGGTACTCAAGGTTCGTATTGTTGTACTTAAGGTCGTTGGGAACAGTTGATCAGTTCGAGGTTCACGTCATTGTAAATGTTCATCAAGCACGCCATGATTTTCTGTGTCGTGATTTCACCGCATAACCCGCTGTGTTCTTGAGGTCACCGTTTCCCTGGTGTGCTTTGTTGTAACCTTACCCGACACTGTGCCGTGCTCCTAGCTCGTGCCAGAGGCAAGAATGTTTGGAACTGTGCTGGTGAACCTTAGGACTGGTACCTGAGACGTAGCCAGCCATTGATATACTGAAAGTATGGCGATGGGAGGTGTGTGCACCATCTCAGAATGAGGAACCAGTAACGTAGTTAAATTCATCAGAGCAGCAACACATTTTCTGCCTATATATATCTTCTTAATTCTCACACTTTTCATGATGTTAAGTTTCGCAACTCTACCATTCATCTTTGCAGCAACATAAACTTGTAGGGCATAACCCTACAATCTACTACGTTTAGGAAATTCCACAAAATGAATGTAAAAAAAAAAAAAGAAGGCCCCTTCCCAGATGCTGGGGTGCTGTAGAAGCGAAGCAGTTGTTTTCATTGAGTATCTGTTTCATATCTTTAGCTCGGCATTCGTCCAAGAATAAAGTACTGCTTACATAGAAGGGCTGTATCTCTTCTTCCACTTATTTCTTAGACAGATTGGAATCAACACTCGTGTTGTCACTTATCTTCAGCCATTTCCTTACATTTCCTGTGATCTTGCTTCTCATCTCGCTTTTCTGTAGGAAGTGTTTGGGTTACTGCTCTCTTGGAGTGTCTGCGTGTACCCCAGCCCCTAAGATCCAGACCCGCATCATATGAGATTCTGCTGCTTCCTGTAGTTTCTGTGTGGAAACCAGCCACTCGAGATTGTCCATCATGTTACCCTCTTCTTTCCCGTTACAGCGCAGTGGAATTATTTTTCCTTTTGTCTTTCCCTCATCCTGTAACCTTCCCAACTTTAATATTCGCATCTGGAATTACCGGAGGAGCTCAAACAAGTTCCTGCTGCCCTGGTTTTGTTTTCTTTCGTTTATCTTATCTTTCATCCGAGATGGTCGTGACAGGAGGGCACGCTGTCGTCCATGTAAGTCGGCTCCTAAAAAGAAAATGTGTGTCATGGATATTTCATTTCTGGGGAATCATGCAGTGCTTTCATTGCAGTGTTTTTCCCATTTTCCCTTCCCGCACATGGTCTCCTTGACCAGTGGTTCCCAACTCTTTTTTTTTCGGAGTGGCGTGCCAGCCAGTAACATGTCCCTTCCCAGCTTTGTGTCCCGCCTCACATCGATGAACCTCTTGTATAATATTATACACTGAACTTGAACCAACCTTTAGTGTATGAATATAGTATCCAAGATTCCTTAACCTAAAAATGTATTCATATTCGTTTTTTTTTTTTCTTTTTGGTCGCGACTGGAACTTGTGAGGCTTAATTAACACCATTTCCTTTCTGGACGGCTCTCTCGCGAACAGCTGACGGAACGGGTGGTACCCGCGGTTGGAATCCACAGCCCTAAACAGAGTCCCATGACATGTTGAGAAGGTAATGCCCACCCTCCAACCGCCGGGCGTCGGGGGATGTTAAAGAATTTCCGGGAACCTTGGCGCCTGCTGACGGGGAAGAGGCTGGGGCTCAGACTGCATCGTAGTATAGTTGCTCGCCATGTCTACAATCCTCGAGACCAATCGGTACCTTTTTAATCTGATCACCACACCAATGCTCGGTGTCTGTAAACAAATATCTGCTCAGTGAAACACCGTTTGATTAGCACTCCTAATCTCCTCCTTCCCCTGGAGATCCGTGCACACCTGTTTATCTCGTGGCCCATCATTTTACGCATTTAGGAAGGAGTCTGTGACTTCTCTGACTTAAACACGCCAGTTGTACGGATCGTGGACCTTCTATCTCGCGGCTTTGATGCCATTTGGCTCAAGTTGGCTCGTATTCTTCCCATGCATCGCCTCATCTGAATTTGCCACATTCTTCGACAACTTTGTCTCCTGTAGTGAGGCTGTACCATCCTCTCACATTTGCTTGCAGGACCCTTTAGCACACATAGTTAAAAAAAAAAATGCTCTCGGTGATACTGGAGGAAATGAAGCCCATTCCTCTCTTTTTCTGGCCAGTAATCGAGAACAACTGATCAGACGCCCTGCTCGTGTTCTCCACCTTCATGACCAAACTAATAACACAGTGGCTCTCTTTCCCACCTGTGGTCCCCCAGGCTATCGCTCCACAATATCACCTCCACTGGGATCATCCGATCACCCTCTGGTAACTTGTCTCTCGGCAGTGCTGGAACATCTTGCCCATGTTCCCCTCTTTAGCAACTGCCGACTGCAGTACGTTGTGAGAGGGACTCACTAGACCGATCTTGCGAGATTTCTTTTCGGACTTCTCTTAAAGTGACCGTTGCCTCTCTCACGTGATGACTGTGTGTTGTGCCGAACACATAACAAGAGGTCACCGCTGCGGACGTGAAGGCAAAGCGTCCAACTCGCCACCATCTTCAACACTCGTCCACGGTGGAATCTCACTTCATCTGTGTCGAGACAGCGATTATATTATGGTTGTGTTCTCCTTCATCTGACACTCACTGAGCTCTTATATATATATATATATATATATATATATATATATATATATATATATATATATATATATATATATATATATATATATATATATTATTATTATTATTATTATTATTATTATTTATTTATGGAAAGAATCGTTTCTTTATGCGGATAAAAGAGAATGTGTTTGATTTTCATTCGTCTCGTAATGATAAATTTCTATGGTCCTTAGTTACGAATGTCATTGACAACATCTGTTTATCCAACGTTCTCTCTCTCTCTTCTGTCTCAGTTATTCTGTGCCTTTTTTTTCCTACTGACAAAGTTACGCTGTTCAGCTGTCTTCCCTTTTCTTGTAATTCTACTGTAATAGAATTTATCACTCGCTTACGCTTCCTGTAGTTTCGTATCACAAGGTCTGCGGAACAATCCTTTTTTTTTTAAAGATAACGATTACAGCGCTTGATGTGGGAGTGTTGTCATTCTCTGTGTCTCAAAGCCACGTGCCTCTCGTAGCCAGCCCTGCCTCTGCGCCTCTAGTTGCTTGTCTTGTTCCACCGTGTCACTATCTGTACCGACGCCTGTCTTTAATTCTTGCCCCATATCTACCCCACTCATACCATCTGTACAGCCTCACGTCACCTCTACGCCCACCTGTCAGCCTCACCCACTTCAGTTTTACTCCCTTGTTCCAGCCGCAAATAAGGTCATGACCTTCGATAAACTCGTCATGAGTTTATCATGTCGCCCAACATCTGTCAGTCCCTTGTACTACCACGTACCCAGTCCCTTTCATCACCACCCCCAAGCTCCATTCCATCACCTCAACCTCCCTTCTCCCCCACCACTTCCCATCATCTCTAAATCACCCGAGCCCACCGCCTCTTCCCATCACCCCTCTCTCTCTCTCTGGTCGCTGAACCAGTCATCGGGTGAAGAACACTTACCTGCCTACCTGCCTGCCTGCCTGCCTGCTTGCTTGCCGGGACTTCCCCCTCCTGTGGTAGGTTTTCCCCGGTTAAGTCCCCCCCGAGCCTCCCTGCGTATACATGTACGTGTGCACGGACGGATACCTGGAAAAGAGGCTTGTTAAGACTGAAAGTGCGACAAGGGACTTTGTTGTCTCTACGAACACAAACACATGCGTTGTAGTTTTATCATGGGACACACTGTAGCAGGACGTGAAGTCAACTAGTCCTTTTTTTTCCTTCTTTTTAAGTTGGGAGACGTCACATACCTGTTCTGTTTGACTACAGTTTCTTCACTCATATTCTCTTCGTTGTCTTGCATGAGAACGTCATTCGTAACTGGACTTACACCGTACAGGCTTTAACGTCACATATATATATATATATATATATATATATATATATATATATATATATATATATATATATATATATATATATATATATATATATACCTGTGTTTATCATTGTATGCATATGAGTGTGTTTTCCATCAGTAGATTTAGCAATAATGCCCTCAGAGTTAGTTAACTATTTATTCTACATCGAGGAAAAACAAAAGCCCTTCTCCGAATGTTAGCTCCGGTCAAGCTAAATTCAACACAGATGATTCAACTTCAGTCGTGTTCGACTGCCAAGCGAGACCTGGTAATGTTTTTATAAGTGAATAGGAAAATATTTCTCTGGACGCTGTAAAGTAACATTCTACTGCCACTGGAGCAGTGAACAATGTGCTGATGCTTACTCCCTCCCTCGAGAAGCTAAGCTGTGGAATTCTGTTGTTTGGTCTCTTCCACTTGATTATGGTCTTTTTCTCCCCCATTATAGAGTCAGGTGTTTCAAACACCTGCACAGACTCCTGACTCATACCTTCTCCCCTTATTTCAAGCTGATCTCTCTACCCAACCGGAGATGGCCTGTGATCGGGGCATGTTTGGCCCATGCCACGTCAGATGGTATTAAGAAGGATAATCACTGCAACGAATATATTGTGATGGCTGTTGGAATGTGTCTGCCGCAGCGAGCGACGAGAAGATGCAATGGAATGTGAGTTAACGTTTGTATGAAGAGTGTTGGCACGAGAAGCGATTGGGGCTTTTATTTTTTTTTTTTCTTGCCCTTGTGCTCATGATAGAGATTCTCTCTCTCTCTCTCTCTCTCTCTCTCTCTCTCTCTCTCTCTCTCTCTCTCTCTCTCTCTCTCTCTCTCTCTCTCTCTCTCTCGTGTGAGGGTGTGGGGCTCAAGCAACGCATATCCGGAGCCGTCGGTGCGTCACAGTATATAACCAACGTCACATCCAGCAACAGCCTTTTCATTCCGCCAGTCGCACGCACGCACACCCCGCCTCCCCCCTTTCCCCCTTAGTCGCACGTGTGCCATTCCCCCGTCGCACTATTCCCCTCCCAGTCACACGCACCTTTCTCCCAGTCGGACGCACTATTCCCCTCCCAGTCACACGCACCTTTCTCCCAGTCGGACGCACTGTTCCCCTCCCAGTCACACGCACCTTTCTCCCAGTCGGACGCACTGTTCCCCTCCCAGTCACACGCACCTTTCTCCCAGTCGGACGCACTGTTCCCCTCCCAGTCACACGCACCTTTCTCCCAGTCGGACGCACTGTTCCCCTCCCAGTCACACGCACCATTTCCCTACAGTCGCACCCCCGTTCATTAAGGATGTGCTGGCCTTGAGGTGGTCCCTAGTCCCGCCCAAAACCTCCATGGCATCCGATACAAAGGTGTCATCAAGTGCAACTGTAATTGCAAAAAAAAAAAAAGGAATTTCACTTGCGATTTAAGCAAGTGCTTCCTCAGATGTAAGTGTCATTGACCCGTAACTGAAATGTCTTCTTAGTCTTGATGTGTGTGTGTGTGTATGTGTGTGTGTGTGTGTGTGTGTGTGTGTGTGTGTGTGTGTGTGTGTGTGTGTGTTTTATATGCCTTGGGGTGATCGGATCATGTCAATTAAGAGACGGGGGTCTTATCGCAGAGGTGACTGTGTCGCGTCATTAAAAAGAAGTGTCGTGTCGTGAGATGACTGACATGTCATGTCCGAGCCCCATGACAAAAGTGAATCAATATCCGGTTATCCTTCGGAAAAAAACTGTAGCTCGAAGCAGCAGACTGTGAAACACTATATATATATATATATATATATATATATATATATATACTGATAATAGTTTGTTATTTGTTTCTCTGTGGCCCGTCTTCATAACTTTAAATTTACTCACGTAAGCCTTCATCAGTCATGCAACAGACCAGCTATTGAGTGTGTCTAGGTTCCCTCGTAAGTTGATGCAATCTTCCCCGTTTTCCTCTTCCCTCGCCACCATTGCATCATCCCCCGACCTACGTGTGTTCAGGCAGGTATCAATACCTTCTGGCAAGTCCTTTGCGGAGATCAAGAAGAGCAGTGGTCCCAGAGCAGAACCCCGCGGCACCCCACCGGTTACGACCCTCGAGCACTACGATCCGACCATTGGGTATGATAGCCTGGCCTTTTGACTCGATCAGGTCGTGGTCAAGAGTCGCAACGTTGTGCTCAAAGGTCGTGCCGTCACGTTGGTGTGATTTTCAGATCTAGGTCGATCCGCGGTTGTCGCCTCGCTGTAGGGCCACAGTGGCCTGTTGTAGAGGCACAGTTGACGGCAGATTATAGCTTGCTCATCCCACCTGAGATACGGTGGCTCGAGCCTCGGGTAGAGAGCCGGTATGCACAGGTGTCGCTGGTTAGGCTGGAGGGAGAGAGAGAGAGAGAGAGAGAGAGAGAGAGAGAGAGAGAGAGAGAGAGAGAGAGAGAAATGATTGTTGAGTGCCCGTCACCTGCTGGAACCTTAGTTGGTCCGTGTCGGCTGAATCTCTCTCTCTCTCTCTCTCTCTCTCTCTCTCTCTCTCTCTCTCTCTCTCTCTCTCTCTCTCTCTCTCTCTCTCTCTCTCTCTCTCTCTCTCTCTCTCTCTTTAAAACCCTCCTCAAGCCTGCCCTCCCTCTTCCATAACCCATGCCTTTCTCCAGCTGACCCCCATATACTTCCCCCTCCACCCTTTGCTGTGAAATAAATCGTTCCAGCACCAGTTGTCAGATGTAATCTCTGGCGAAACTACATCCAGGACCTCACATGACGGGTCGTCGGTCTCGTACAGTTCTTTTTTTTTTTTTTCTTTGATTTCTATTTTTTTTTTCTTTTTTTTTTCGTGTGTGTGTGAGTGTGTTCCACTGAGGCGAAATGACGAGTGAAAGCACAACTCTAGGGGGGATGGAGAGTAGGGCGGGGGGAGGGGAGGAGAGGGGGTTCTACTGAAGGTGGCGTCGGCGATGGCATAGTTGTGAGCTGACGGTGGAGGCCAGTCAGACGTGGCAGCGGCGACATCAAAAAATACTGGGGGGCCCAGAGCGCCCTGATGAATGGCCCGGGAGATGCAAATATGCGGTAGCATTCTTATGATAGCTGCGGCGACACGGTATTGTTGTTTTTCTTCTTCTTCTTCTTCTTCTCCCCGGATGTCTAATGGTCATGTATTCTAGTAGCAATACGGCTTCCATCCATCTGTAGCTGTCAGGAAACATCAGCATAGGGTGAAGGCTTCACGACCCCTCGTGTTGTGGACGAGAGAGAGAGAGAGAGAGAGAGAGAGAGAGAGAGAGAGAGAGAGAGAGAGAGAGAGAGAGAGACTCATGGAATAGGTGAAGGACATCTTGGCTTCATCGATCCTTGGTTCATAGTTGAACGCTCCTGGTCTTGCTTACTTGACCCCGAAGGTTCACACATGTTGATTTTACTACACGCTTTGGTCTCATACTCGACCCCTGATGACGGCGTAATCGTCTCGTAATGACCTGACCAGATCATAGCTTTATGGTGTCTTTTTCAACCATCCTATGTTTAACCTCGAGATGGTATTTAACCCCACAGGTGAAATAGGTGGTAAACCGTGTCTTCCTGGTGACCTAAGCTTACAATCACCAAAAAACTACCTCGTTGGCTGTGTGATACTTAGCCTCCTCAAGAGCTAGCCATATACGAGAACTTGATGGTGTGGTAATTTAGATCCTTGATGACTTTTAACACCTTTTTCGGGGGGACTAACAGTTCTTTTTTTTTTTTTTTTTATTAAACCTTATGATGAACTGTTGACATAAAGACTGGATACATGTATTACCTCTGCTGATAGTTTTAACGTAAATGACCAAACCAGGTGAATTGCTGTTCTCCTGTATGATAAACCCTTCAAGATTTAACAGGTTAGAAGTAAAAACATTTATGATTTGACTCCCGGCGGTAAAGTTATTGTAAGTGTATGAAACTTCTTTTGAAAAAGGAAAATTGGATTTCATTTTAGAGAGGAAAATCCTTTAAATTTGACCATATGATTTCTCTTACAATATTGATTGAATTTTTTTTTCTGTCTTGTAAACTTATCATCTTCGTGATGAGATAGAAGACCATAGGTGTACCAGGACTGACGACGTGGTCGTACTATGGAGCCACAGTGTCGGTATTGCATCTCATGTGGTGAAAGTGACATGCAGGGAACCGTCGGTGTTTGTTTTATGAACTCCACCTCCAGCCGGCGTAGTTTTTTTTTTTCTTATTTTTTTTATTTTTTTTTACCGTTACAGATAATGATCTAAGATTCCTTCTTCTTGAACGACTGAAAACTTTCCTAAACAGTCGCTGTGTTTATTGCTTTCCGTGAATGCATTCTATGTACTTGTTTATCCTGATCTCATATACTGTGCCTTAGAACAGGCTGACCGTTCGTCAAAGTCATCTTTAGATGATTCGTTTTAAGTATCTTTTTTTTAGTTATAGATAGTTTTTGGTACCGACAAGTAACTCAAGGTTGCTCACGTTTGTCAAATACAGAAGTGGACCAAGGACTGAGCCTTGTGGTACAACGCTACTTCATCTTAAGAATTCGTTTGTCTTCTCAATTAATAATCTATCATGTTTGGTCCTTTTAACCCAGTGTTGTTTTATCTATATGTAAATCTCAGCACCGGTACCGTGAGCTTTTGTTTTACGTAACCTTTCGCCATGCGGAACATTATCAAAGGCCTTTTAGGGGTCCAAATAGTTTGGTAATTCGGTATGCATGAGACGCGAGACTCATACGTCAGGTGTATATCATAACTCATTCTTCACCAGCTGCTCCATCCTAATACTAAACATTTACCTGTCAGGTGAGCCCATCAGGGGAAGATAAAGACAGATAGCCAGCATGGTACATACGGTCAGAAATCTCTATCACTTCTTTGTGAATAATGGTCCATCCCTTCTTTCCCGGGCTTATACTACCATCGACCTGGATGCCTCACTTTCAGGTGACGTTGTGTGTGTGTGTATCTGTGTGTGTGTGTGTGTGTGTGTGTGTGTGTGTGTGTGTGTTGCTCAGGGAAGCCCATTCTGGATCACGTGCTGTTGCTGCCACCTCAGTCCCCACTCCAACGCCCCCATCACCCCCCCCCACCCCTTTATATGTACCCCCTACTTTTTCATTTTTATCTTCATTTGTTTTTTTTATATAATTATTTCTCTCTTTCTTTTGTCATTTCATTTACTATGCTTTATTTCATGTATGTTTTTCTTTGATATTTCTTGTCAATTCTTTTATTTTTGTTTTTGTTTTTTCGTTTCGTTTAATTCCTTGGTGGTAGATTGGGTGACCGACCAAAGGCAGGGAAGCCCTATCCCCCAGGGTTCTGTCCTGGGACCATCATTCTTCTTGATCTGTGTAAATGACTTTCCAGAAGCTGTGGTCTCCATCCGTATATGTTTACACATGATGCACAGGTCACGAGAGAAGCGGAAAGCGTTGGAGGTTTCGTCAACTTACACGGAGACCTTCACAGACTCCAAAGATGGTCCCGAAAGACTCCAGAGATACGTGGCTGATGAAGTTTAAGTCCCTAATCCCTCGCCAGAGTCCCATCTCTGGAAGATTATAACGGAGACCAACTGTCCGTTAGCAAATACGAGAATGGCATTCATATGAAGTTCATGGGAAAGAGAATGTTCAGCAAGCTGTTCGCACCCAGCGTAAGTTCATATAACTAGCATATGCATCTAAAGTTTCGACACCACAACTTAAAGAAGATAGAGATAATAGAGGAGGTATAAAGGTTAACATCACCGCGGTACCAGAATTAAAAGAGCTGATTTACAGGGATAGAGACCATGAATTTCACAACCATGGAAGAGAGAAGAGTGAGAAGGTAACCTGATCACTACCTTCATGTTATTCACACGAACTTCTGGCGTAGAAAGTGAACAGTTTTTCGAAAGATGTAGGTCTAGAACAGTGGGAGGACATAACATGAAATTAAACAAGAACCATGTTAGAAAAAGAAGTGTAGAAGAACCTTTTAAGTACAAGGGTGGTGGATGAATTGAATAAATAAATTCATGGTAAATGTGGATTGCATGTAGAAGTTTAAAAAGATGTATGAGGGTAAAGAATGATTAAGAGATTGGATTACGAGTGTGTTAAACTCCCTCCCTCCCCACACATTACGAATAAGGAATTGCTCTCGCAAACACAGTTGATCGATGAAACTGTGAATGCAGACAGAATGCAGGAGCTTCAAATTCTGTGTCGTAGTAGTAGAAGAAGTCCAAGAGAAAAGGCCCCTTGAATGGAGAACTCCCTCCTCATGCGAAACAAATCGGTAATTTCAGATAAGGTAAGAAAAGAAAAGAACAGATGGTGACGCTCTGGGTTAATTCTGCTCTTGGCTATCAGTCACCATCGTTACCACCTGGCCTGATGACACAGCAACCCCATGTCTATAAGTCTTGAGTCATGGTCTCGTGTCACCACACACTGTTATCGTAAGTTTGACATGTATATTTAGATGGATTTTTTTCATCCTGCTCGTTGAGCAAATTGAGGGGATTTTCATTCGCAGTACAGCCAGTAGGAGGAGACAGTGCACCTCCCTGCCTGCGATCGCTCGTCTCGACATAGTGGCGTTTGGCAGAGCTAGGCATGGAGACAGAGCCATACTTATACACTGTACCGGAATGTGGCTCGTGCTAATACCGGGTAATTTCGCTCTTATGCCTTTCCATGCAGCGCAGGGGATTTCCCCCTGTTGAAACATGCCTGTTATTCTTCACACTAGTTTATTCTTTTTTTTTAGTATTCGATATGTAAGTTTTTTTCCCCCCTTTTTTCCTTTCCTGTAAGATTTACTTTCTCGGTTATCAATTAGTAAACTTGTTCGGTTTGGTTCGATATCGCTCTACGTCTTCGAGCTGTGTTACCGGACTGTGTTTTTTATTTCTTTTTCTTTCTGTCGTTCCCAGTTATCATAGAGGTTATCACCATTAACCTATAATGATAATCATAACTGATAAGACAGTGATGATAATGATAACGATGATCAAACACTAATGGTAAACCCTGGGGGACTGGAGGGGAAAAAATATGCTACCCACGTCTCTCCTGCTTGACGTATTAGGCGCTTTGGAAGGGCGGGAGGAGAGGGTACGGGGTTTTTTTTGTGGGGTGGGGGATTCCTACCCTCCTGCAATGTGACCTTTTAAAAAGCAGTAGCAGAGGAGGGAGCGGCGATGGGTTTTTCCTAGAGTGCTTATTTCCATATGCTACCTCGTTATGGCAGGGGAGACAGTGAACTCCAAGTGATGATGATGATGATAAGAAAACAGGACACGTATGCTGGATTACCATTCTGTTACCGTTTAAGTGATTCCTGAATACTTGTAACTTGGATTAAATTTCCTGTTCCGGATTTAAAGATTAAGATGAATATTCACAGTGAATGAGGGAAAATTAGGCCTGGAATTTCGTTAGCCCGGTGTATAAAGTTGCATCCCGGCTCATAACCAAAGTTTTTGCACTAATTGATTCTCTCTCTCTCTCTCTCTCTCTCTCTCTCTCTCTCTCTCTCTCTCTCTCTCTCTCTCTCTCTCTCTCTCTCTCATGGTGGTTCGGCCACCGGGCCACCTCAACAGGCCTCAGCGAGGGAGACCAAGAGAGCAAAGACGTCACGAGGAGCTCGACGTCTGATGGCGGTAGTACTGCTTTTTGGGGGTTAGGGACCTGCGTGCGTCTCGCTCTGCATCCTCTCCCTGGCCACGTACAGGTTGGGTCATCCCGTCGCTGCTTGCTCAGAGCTTCGCCCGTCACTCTAAAGCTTTGGTTTTCCGAAGTTGTCTTGTCCGTGCTTGATCAGGTCTTTTGTCATTTTGGCGTAGAACGTGGCTGTAAGAATGTAATCGTAGACTGGCCCAGAGAGAGGAGGTGGGGGAGAGACGACGACTGACCCTGATCTTGGAAAAGCCGGTTTGTGTGGCCTCGCTTGAAGGACAATAGTTTTGCTTTCTATCTTATGTAAGGAACATTGTTAGACATGATGGCATACCTCAACGTGTCTTGTCTCCCCGTCACTTATATTTTGTGGTGACGGTAACGTAAGGCAGGTCATAGTAGACACGTGACACACAGGTCACAGACACGTTCTTCAAGTACCTTTCATGATGATGATTTTTTTTCTTGTTTTCTCTCAGATTTTCAGAAAGTTCTCGTCATAGACGACTTCAGGACCGACCCATGAACCATCATTGCCGGATTGTATTCATGGCTAGACATGAAGTTTCAGTAGTTTAAAAAAAATCGTGAAGGATTGGATAGTCTTGCGTAATTGATTGCATGTTAAATGACTGTTTGTGTGTTAAAACTGCGTTCTGCCCAGACCAGATTGACAGCCAGAGGTTAATGGATTTTTGTAGATGTAGCAGAGTTTTTAAATGGGTCGCTGACCTTAGATGATTTATTGGTTATAGTCAAGTATTCCTGGACATAAGTCACGGTGAGAACCTTGATATACAAGGTATTAAAAAGAAGTGTGGATTTGATCCTCTTTCAAGAGGAACTGACCAGGTTTTAAAGCAAGTTTTCATATTTATTGTTTGTGTTTGTTATTTTGGAGACCTGTCGTATTACAGGTATAGTTACATCATATATATATATATATATATATATATATATATATATATATATATATATATATATATATATATATATATATATATACTCTTGCTGATTAAATTTCTTATGGCCTGGGCTTAATGCATTGAAGGTATATACATCATCTGGATTTGGGTTTCTATATAGTAAACAGTTTTGCTACTGTTATTATTATTTTTATTATTATTATTATTATTATTATTATTATTATTATTATTATTATTATTATTATTATTGTTGTTATTCTTATTATTATCATTATTATTGTTGATACTTTTGGAGAAGACACCGTGACTTAGTATGAGACCAGTTTCCATTTCCCTTTCAGTTCCAGTGTATAAAGGCTGCTATGCAAAGTTTCTGGGAGAACCCGCTAGTGAAGGTTAACCTGTGTGTATCCTTGTCAGAGCCAGAGGTGGGGTGGTCGGCGGGAGACATACCCCCTGTGAGGCTATTTTAGTCCGGTGTGACAATGAACTAAAGCACCACGACGCAAGAACTGGTTCCTTTGGGGGGCGAGTTTTTCTTTACCTTCGACGCCTTTGTGAGTCCTTTACCCCAGGAACAGAGGTAGAGATCGTCCTGGTTTGCCGCTAGGTGGGAATAGGGTTCCGATCCTGTTACACATGCCTGGGGAAGGGTATTGAACCTCCCTCGTCAAGGATTGAATTCCATCTAGTTGCGGCATTTTTTTTTTTCCACCGAAGGTGACGTAGACTTGTTTATTGACTAATTTCTACGATAGAGTTCTGGCGTAACATTACAGAGCTTTTCATTCCACTCAACTCTGCTGGAGAGATACACGAAGCGCCTCACCGTTTCACGGATGAGTGTAACACAGTGTACAGCAGACCGCGGCACGACCCATGGGTACGTTTGAGGTAATCTTTGAGGCTCGGGTCAAATACGAGGACCTGTCGTACCCCATGGGTCGTCGCACCATCGTACTCAAGAGTCGTACAGGGGTGCTTATGAGACTGAGGATCACTAAGTCGCGTCATAAGATGGACCGAAGTCATGCTGACGCTCCTTGGTCATGGATCAGTTCATTATGTGGTGACATGTTGCATGGTTTGTGATAAAGTCTCACCGATGATTTACCTTTTTACCTGTACGTTGTTTGTTGACATGCCGAGGTACTGACAGGGAAGCATTTACCAGTGTATCATTAGGAGACACGCAGTAACCTTGAGGGGTGTATCGCATGTCAACATTGCGAAAAGTTTTCCATCCACATTAGGATCTAACCTCGCTTGCGCAAGGCATTATCTTCCCCTCGTAAATATTCTCCATTTCTTATTCATATTTATCTCTGGGTATTTCTACCGGACGTCACACGAAAACAGCTTGCAGCTTGAAAAGATTACAAACTTTTGTACACGATCGTATTTTTTTTTCCCCGTTCGTTTAGAACTTGTTTATGTATATATACATATCCATGATGGTCGGTTGTGTCACTTATACCAGAGATGGGAGGAGGCGGCTTTTAGTAATATTTCAAGGCCTAGCAATGAGAGACCAGGTGGACGAACGTACACAACCTAATAATTCCAACAGTAACGTAAAAACTGGATGACCTTTTTCGTATTTACACAGTTTCACGTGTCTTCAGGGTTTTTCTCTCTTCGTCTGATGTTACTTTGGGGGATGGGGAGGGATGCGATTCACATAACTCTATTAGCCGTATTGGTAACTCTATTAGCCATATTGTATCACTTATCTAAACAGTGAAGATAGTAGAAGATTCCAACACTATCAATACAACTGAATTGCATGAGACAATACACAAATACATGGGAAGACAAAGAGTTAGCTTAGCGATGGCGGACGTTAAACAGATGAAAGTTTTGGGGTTATTGGATAAAGATAGATGCATAGGACATGGAATGCCGTTTGTTGCCAGTAAAGTAACTTAGCACCTACAAGGCAAGTTGTTAGCATCCTAAGATATACGGTGAGATAAACCTAGCAGGCCACTGTGAATAAATCAGACTGTTAGATCACTGGGTAAATCAGAATGTTGGACCGCTGGGTAAACGAAAGCAGCCTAGAGACACAGTGAAAGTCCTTGTAAAAAAACACTGCCGTAAACACTAACTTGAATCGTTGTAAATACCGATAACCCATGCTAATCTGAGGTGTCAGTAATCAAACATGTCACAAATGCTGACCTAACCTAACCCAACATATTTATGTTTCCCCTAGATTTAAGCTGTATAGTACCTTTTTGGAGGGTAATTAATCAGTTTGATTATGATTCGTAGGATCTATAATATGCTGGCGGAAATAGGTGCCCCCCTCCTCTGTAAATATGCACATATTAGCCAGCCACATTAACGTGTTGATATGACAGACAGCATGGCCAGCAATGATAGATTGATATAATATAGGTAAACACCAGGGCCAGCAGTATTAGATATCTCTATAAACAGCTTATTAAGCAACTTTAGGATTTACTAGATAACCGCCTTGCTGTAGGAAGCTGAAATTTGGCCCGTGCTATCACATTCACATTGCTCGAGTGAACATTCAGTAGCTGAATAAGCATAGCATAGCAGATCTCATCACACCACTCCGTGAATAAGGATAACTTGGCTATATATTGCTGAATGAATACACGTACTTCCAACAAAGCAGTGAGTAGTTCAGGGGTTATTCACTGTGGTTAAACACACTAGAAACCGACATATGATGTTGATCTTTTCCCCTTAGATTTGTACACGTATTCTGACATGAGAAATTTGGCTTCAGGTAATCGTAAACCACTATGGACCACGCAGTAAACAAGATATAATTCTCTGCGTCTAAGTTTTTTTTTGTTTGTAGTGGAGTTGTTGAAATCCATTTTTATTGATTGTTTCGTTTACGTGCCCCTGGGGTTCAGCTTGTATAATTAACCTTGCCAGCTTACTGGAAATGATTATATGTGACTGGTGTATTTTCCTTGCATTCGTGCAACTCGTCCGTTTCTTCGATTCAGGGAAGCCCGTTGCGTAAGGTAGCCAGTGGGATTTTTCCGACACACACACACACACACACACACACGTGCACACACTGTTATCTCATGCTACGTGCTGGTGATTAGGGTGAACGTTGCAGTTTGAGACGTTCGCTTTGTTCCTTGCGTGAAACACTGGCCATAGCTGTAATAAATCTTGAGCTTTGAACTAGTTCGTTATGACTGAATTTGATTCCATTATTTAGATAAAGGTGTAAAAAGGAGTAAAAAGAAATTATCCCCCGATGCCCCGTAATATAAGAAACCTTGATTAAGACGATGCTTTAGCATGTGGTGGTGGTCCTCTCTCTCTCTCTCTCTCTCTCTCTCTCTCTCTCTCTCTCTCTCTCTCTCTCTCTCTCTCTCTCTCCTAAAAAAAAATGATACGACTGTCTATTGTTTGTCTGCGCTTTTACCAGACGAAGCCAGGTGGTTGATTTAGGCCAGGAAAGGTTCAGATTAGGTTTCACCTCGAGGCGTTTTTTAATAGCCAGAGTTCTGTTGACAGACGGGAAAAACTCAAAATGTGGAACAGGTATCTCAACACATGACTATGATCTTCCCTTGATAGCGAAACAGTGCACTTTGCTCCATGTTTTCAAGCTGAAAATAGTGGTTTTAATTTCACATTATTTCTCGATGGAAGCCTGTGAGATTTATTTCTATTCATATATGTGTTAGATTAACTTAGTTAAAGCCTGAGAATCGTGATTTCAAATAATGCAAATGAAAAACCATGTTTTGCTCTCTCGCAAACTGCCTCTTCGTGAAGGAATGTGACTAGATTGTATAACAGTGTCGTATTGCCTGCTTATATAAAGCTGCGCTGCAGGAAGTGTGATTGTATGTCATACATAACCCGCTTTCACAAAGCCAGTAGATTCTTCTGTGCCCAGAACTTATACTATAGGAATTAGGTGTTGAGCACTGTAATGTCTGATTGCTTTTGGGGAAAATCTACCTCTCTATATATATGGTATTATCCCCACGGTTACGAAAAGTATGAATTATAACGAAACAGCGACTTCTGCTATCTCAAAACTGGAAATACACAGTTACAGTAGTTAGCGATTCTTCTTTTGCCACACACTTGATTGTAATACTAAGCTTGAGCAGTGAAACTAAATCATCCACACTGGGTCTGTAGGAGACACGACTTGAGTGAGATAGAATGGCTGACCTTGACAATAACTTGAGCTTTTGTCCGGAGCCCAAAGGTGGTGTGGGTTGGTTGTGAAACACACAAAGTAGCTAGAAATACAATCTTAGACAATATACACCAGAGAAAGAGCTCTAAAGGAGACTAGGTTAGGTATGGTTCGTGTTAGAAAAGTGACGATAATTTTTCTCTTCGACTCCACAAAGACAAGATCCAAACCCAGCGAATGAGTACCAAAGCCTTTAACTGCGTGATCGCCCTAACTGCAAACCTTAAGATAATGATAGTAGTAGTAATAATAATGATGATAATAATAATAATAATAATGAATATAATGATAAATGAAAGACATCAGACTTATTCTGAATTAGTTATAGCACCTGTTGTGTAAATGGAACATTTTAGAATTATATATGAATCAGCTTCAGTCCAAACCACCAACAGAGCTACCCTTCATCGTCTACTTAGATAGTGGAGACTGTAATCACAGGTTCGATTATGCCAGACCTTTCATTATGTGTATATTAATTTTCATCATATCGGCACTTCGTTGCTGCTGCTTCGTATCGAGCATCACTTACGTTTAGTATAATGGCCACTGAACTTTATCGAGCATCGCTGTAGCCGTGTGCGGTACAGTAGTGGCTACATCCTAATCGAGCAGCCTGTCCCCCTAGCATGGCAGCGACAGCTCCCAGGTCATAATTACCCAGAGTAGAGGCTGTCGCTGCATCATGTATGGGTCCTGCCAGTCTGTAACGTCTTACGGATCATTACGTCAACCGGCTTTTGATGAATTCCACGTACACTTTAAGGAAAGTGTTAGCTCCGACGTGTACCTCCCAGAAGGCAGGCAGGGTTGGCGCGTTACAGACAGGAAAAATTGTTACAAGCGATGGAATGATGTGAGAGATGTCGAAAACATCTAACTATTCATCAAAAGAGAAAAAGTAGAATTACTTATGGTCACATCTGGGTAGCTGGTCGAGTAGATTATTTAGAAATAGTTGTTTTGCACAGACCTATAAAAGCATGACAGCAGATGAAGAAAACCTGCCAATCTGAAGACGTTTCACTTTATTGTATTGGTATTTTTCTCGTCCTGTTGTCTTTAGACCTTTACGTTTCCTTACGTTGCCCATATCACTGTATTATAGGATATTTTCCTTGGCATGGATTTGGTTTTTGGACTGTTCGAAGGGACAATTATATGGGTATGATATATGTATATACACTTATGAACTGTAGGCCACTGTATTTAGCTCTTATCCAGCATTGTGCTACAGTGATTGGTTTTACCCTGTATTTAGCTCTTGTCCAGCATTGTGCTACAGTGATCGATTTTATATTTACGCGTAACGGTGGTGTTAAGGAATGAATACACAACATAAATGGGTTATCACGAATTTATATGTAGGATTCCATCCCCAAAGCACGGCTGTCGCAAGCAAGCATCTAACGTATAATAGGATTACATCTGATGCCTCTTCCATCATCAGTAATGAATCGATGGTTTTCTTAAGTGTAAGAAGCGGACAGATAATGTTGATAGGCTCGCTCGGCCACTTTTTTTTTTTCCCAACCAAGATCCCAAATGGGGAAGAAATAATGGACGATAACCCAATTATTTTCTTTTTTTCTTTGGAGCCTTTGAGGCCTGTCTTAACCGGCTTCCACAGGAGTGTTTTTACCCGGGGAATGATAGGTTACGACAAGTTATAGGATCTGATGTGTCGCTGCACTTTCTCCCCAGCAACCCACGTCATTTAGGCTGCGATAAAGCACTTACGGCGTTGACCTCCTCTACCGTGGAAGCGATTACCACATACGCTATGATAGTTCGTCGGTAGGAAGGGGGTCGCCAGTAGGAAAGGGGGCCGCCGAAGTGCAGCGCCAGTAGGAAGGGGGTCGCCAATAGGGAAAGGGGGTCGCCGAAGTACAGCGCGGTACAAGACAAAGAGTTTTGCAGCGACCACCTCCCCATGTGTCGATAATTCCGTTAATAATGATGGTATTTATGATGACAGCGTCAAGGCAGAATTATCGGTGTTAATTTATAGTGGCCTGACCCATTGATTCAAAGGCTTTATTAGGACGTTTCAAATTCTACATTTTTTATTTATGTAGAAGTAGTATATATATATATATATATATATATATATATATATATATATATATATATATATATATATATATATATATATATAGTGTTACCGGACCCCGCCTGCCGTCAATAGACGAAACAATAAAATCTCGTCAAAGAACTTCTCGCTTCGAGAGAGACTGTCCCACTCACTCTCTCTCTCTCTCACTGGGTGAAACCAAACTTTGAAGCTGCTGCAGGATCCCGCCTGGCACAAGGGGTCCTGAGGCTATAGTTATTCATAATTACTCCAGGACGGTCATCCAGAGGCTCCTGAAGCGGTTAAGGGAAACCGCGGAGGGGTCGGTGGGGGCTTTGGTTGTGGTGCCGGTCGGTGCGCTACGCTGTGTCGCTTGAGAATGGCGGTGGGTAAATCGAGGTCGTTCTTCCACTGTGGCTGGCGCAAACTCGGGAAACGGCGAACAAGTATTATGTATATATATATATATATATATATATATATATATATATATATATATATATATATATATATATATATATAGAGAGAGAGAGAGAGAGAGAGAGAGAGAGAGAGAGAGATTATTCATCTGTCTTATGAATACTTTGATTCATCTAAACATCAAACAAACATCAGTACAACGCCATCTGTTGACTGAGAGGGCATTATTAGTCAGAGCGTAAACGCCTTCATGAGGATTTTATATATATATATATATATATATATATATATATATATATATATATATATATATATATATATATATATATAGTATCAAATTTATTCATAAACGGTATACGTTGACTTGCGTGAACATAGTAAGGTATATTTAAACAGTTTTAGTAGCTGTTGATGCTGATGTTATTGATACATACATACACACACACGCTCGTAAGCAACTACTTGTCTTTCTCATTATAGCAAAGTACGTTGAACCTCATAACGACCTTTACGCCAGGCTAGAATGGGGCTCTACATGGCACAATTATTCAAGACTTTCATCATTATGTATCAAAGGTTAAACGGTATTAGGTGAATAGCACTTGTCGAGCTTCGAGTTGTTGATTACGTGCTCGATTCTTTCGTCCTTGTGGTGATATTTTCCAGGTTAGAAACAGTGTTTGCCACTGGGGGGGACCTACGCACGTCGTTGTAAAAGCTCGGAGAGGAGAACGTCCGGAGAGAAATTTAAACTAGTTTCCTTTCCAAGATCATAGTTGTGTTACCACTGCTACGACGAGTTCGCTGTTAACGAGGAACTCTAAAATTAGCTCTCTCGGCCGGTTCCTAGCTCCAGTTTGTGTGGCGATATATATACTTTTCGAATGCACTTCACTTTTCGTTTTGGACGGTGAGTATTCTAGAGATCTACTTAGCAACCCTCAACTAAAATGCGGTCATAGAAATGCGTCCTTCCTGATTTTTGCATTGCGATATCGAATCGTTAGACGGGAGTGTGGTAGTTCCCTGATGTCCATCCGTTCGTTCGGTAAAAAGCATTGTTAATATGAGACAGACATGTGGGTGACAGCCTGCGCAGGTGTGGAGTATTGTGTCAAGGCGAGATGGGCCGATATGGTAGTTCGTTAGTTCAGGCTTTGAGCCAATCATCATCTTCCAGGGTCGGGCGTCAACTTGTCGCAACCATTTGAAAAATCCTCGACACTTTCTGCAGGTGGTGGTCAAGATGATTATAGCACCATACATGGCATCACTATATAGCCTTTCGTACTTAAATGGTGTGGGTATATTGTTATATTCTTTTTTTTTTTCGTGTGAGACTGACCACTTCTTGCGTCCAGGATGTTGTCGGAGGTGGAGTGGTTTTTCTTTTGTTTTCGTGTTGTTATGAACATAGGTTAAGCAACAGTGATTATGAACATAGGTTAAGCAACAGTGATTATGAACATGGGTTAAGCAACAGTGATTATGAACATAGGTTAAGCAACAGTGATTATGAACATGGGTTAAGCAACAGTGATTATGAACATGGTTTAAGCAACAGTGATTATGAACATGGGTTAAGCAACAGTGATTATGAACATGGGTTAAGCAACAGTGATTATGAACATGGGTTAAGCAACAGTGATTATCACTGATAGCAGAGTTCGTAGAAGATTTTGTAGCTCATATGTATAGAACATTTATTCATATTTATTCATTTTGTCTTAAAAGAGGTCACACTTTTCTTTGTGATTGCGGTATTTATACTGTGATGAAAGTCACTCGCAGTCAGAATGTTGTCTTTCATTATTCCTCTAATCAGGTAAAGCTGTTTGGGTGTGATTCCTTCTCTCCCAACCCTAAACTAACTCTTGCTGCAGCTTCACCTTTGGTTGTATATCTTTGCAGCCAGTTTCTCTGTTCTTTTCTTTCTTTTCTATGACCCTACGAGGTTCAGCTGATACATCCTCGCCAGGGCTTTTCCCTAACCTTCCGTTACTAACGTCCTGCCTTCTGCAGGGGCCCCTAGTGCTATGAGCTCTCTCTCTCTCTCTCTCTCTCTCTCTCTCTCTCTCTCTCTCTCTCTCTCTCTCTCTCTCTCTCTCTCTCTCCTCCATCGTTCCTGTCTTAACTCTAAAGAATCTTATTTTTCTCTGATTTTCTTCTGTTTCGAATCAGTCGTTTCTTTAGTGTTTATTCTCCTCCTTCCGTTTTTCCAAGAGCTTTAAGAGACACCCCCATTTCTCTCTGTTATTTACATGAATGGTTGATGCTTAACTTCCCCAGCTCATATTACGTATCATTTAACTCTTCTTTCCTTCTTTCTGCGCCTTCTGCAGGAGCTACATCATCGTGGCGCCCCGGCTGGCCCGGCCGTCCACGGTGTACCGAGTGGTGGTGGGCGTGCTGAGCGGGTCCTCTCCCGTGGACGTGAGGGCGCAGATGTCGTCATGGGCGGGAAGCCTCACCGCCGCCCAGGCAACCGTGTCCCCGGGGACCACGCAGGAACTGCTTATCCAGGTGCGTGCGGCTGACGCTGTGTTGGCCCGTAGGGTCTTACGATGTGAAAGGATATTCTGATGTGGCGTTTAGTTTTGTGTGGCTGTTCTAAGTGCCACATTAGTTGGGCTCTTTGAACACGACGGTACGACCCTTGGGTATCCACATTAGTTTGGCTCTTTGAACACGACGGTACGACCCCTTGGGTATGATGGCGAGGTCTTTGATCCGCTGAAAGGTGTGGTCAAAGACTAGCCCATCCAAAGATCGATCCATCATGCTCAAAGATCGTACCCTTGAAACATAAAGTGTACGTTCACTGTATGGATCAAAAGGTCTGCCGTAAATGAATAGGGAAGGGCTTTGTTAAGTAATGCGGTTTCTGATGTCTAATAATGGAAGGTGTGTGTGTGTGTACACCAAAGTATCTGGAAGGTGTGATGTATTGCTCATCTTAAGCTTCTCTTGGTCCCGATGACAGCGTTGGTTCTCATACTTTCTTCATTATGGAACCGTTACACTGAGGCGGGATGAGAACCTTCGTGCTGTTGGTAGAGAGGCCGTATCTCGTATTCTGGGAGCCTTCTCGCTATTGGTGCTATTGCTACCCCGGTCAGAACTTTCATCTTCTTCCTATACCCACATCTTGAGGTTGCAGCGAGAGTCTACCTGGTGCTGGTGCTCGTGGTCGTGGACTTTACAAACTCCCGTGCTAATGGACCTCTTCTTTAACCTGTTTATTGGTGCCTTAATCAAGCGGTGTTCAGCGTGTTATACCAGAGACTGAATGCAACACCCATGTTCTTGGATGAGAGCTTTCACGCTATTGGTGAAGAGAACCAGCATGTCATTGGTTCTCATGCTCATCTACTTACAGGTACCTTATACTCATGGAGTGAAAGCTTATACGCTATTGGTTGAGGGACGCCGTGACCACTCCCTCGTCTTCCGAAACTCCACCCAAGTCTTGGCTTCGCCTTCCTTCCTCTCCATCCTTATACACCTCTCCAGGCCGTGTTACACCGGAAATCAAGAAGGTGAGTGTTTGGTATTGGAGTGGAACGTAAAGGGTATGCATGAGAAGAGAATTCATGCATTAATAAGTATGGAGGGAATCTGTGTAATATGCACAACTGGAAAGGTAAATATGTTAATGGGAGAATAGAGTAACGGAATCGGAATATGAAAACAAACCTTTAATGGTAGAAATAGAAAGTGTGATAAGATAATGGGGATAAAGAGAATGAAAGATGTATTGTGTAACTGAAAGATATGGATGATGGATGAATAGAAGATAACAATGGAAATAAAAAGAGAATTAAGAGAAAACAGGGATGGAAAATACGAGAGGTCTGTGTAGTAATTAAAGGGCAAACATGGTAGTACATGAGAGAATAGATTCAGGTATGGAGTACGCATTGGATAAAAATAGATAGTTGAGAAGCAGAATTGAAAGAATTTACAAAGAACGACAGAGGCTGGGACTTGTTTCTCATTGTAACAAGGAGAGATTTACATGAGTGAAGTGTGTAAGGATAAAAGAATGGAAAGAGAGAGAGAGAGAGAGAGAGAGAGAGAGAGAGAGAGAGAGAGAGAGAGAGAGAGAGAGAGAGAGAGAGGATGGAGGGAGGAAGAGGTATGTGATGGTATGTTGAGGTATAGAGCTGTCTGCATCGTATTATCATCGCAATGGCCTAATCCAATTAGTCGAGAAACCTGCTCGCAGAGGGATGATATCAGATTCAGTTGTAACTGCAAATGAGGATCACGTTGATAATGTTGAAGCTGGAGAAAATGTTGGTACAAGACTGACAGATTACTTTTAGGGTTGCTTTCAACATTGCGTGTAATATTGGTCAACATGACAGTCGCGAGAAACTACCTGATTTTAAAAATGCAAATTTTAGTGATCTTTGCATTGCTCTTGACAGCGAAACCTGGGATTACATAATGTCCAATGAAAACGACGTGAACGTTGCATGGAAAAGCTCCAGTAAAACACTCGAAGCAGTGGACGGAACATACGCACCAATGCGAGATAGACGGCCTGTTTCTAAAACGAATCCAAACGGTGGAAATATATGCGTAACCAACATGATAGAATAAGTCATATAACTTTTCGTTTCCTTTTTGTATTTCTTTGTATCCCTGACTCACTAGCATGTCCTCCTACAGTTGGGGTGCGGGTGGTGCTGCTCACGACGGAACTCAAGCCTTATGGTGAACCTATCGACGGCTACATCCTGGTATGTACATTGTATATGGTAAATCCTTCGTTCCAGTCCATATTATTTACTGTTTTATGTTGTTACTGCACCCTATCATGTTGCTACCCATCCTATGAGGTAGATTTTAATTTTTGATGTGGTATCTCTTCCTTGAAGTTTACTTTCATGGTATATGAAACCAGAAACCATTTAACTAAATGTATTTTTGTTTTTCTTCAAATATTAATATGATATTCCTCTTTAGGGCAAAAGAAAATGATTTGCATTAAGTTATGGTAACCTTCAAGGCCCTGTCCAGGGTCGTCGCCAGGAGCCTTTATGTCAAGTAATGACACATTACGTATTTGGAAGGTAATCATGAAAGCCCTCTGGGTGAGAATTGTATGTAGACAGTGCAGGTTTCCATGTGAGGGTCTCGTCCAGTGTGGCGACATTCCCATCCCAGCGGAGTGACGTAGCAGTTGCCATGCGACCAGCCTTTCATAACTTCCTTCTTGTCTCAACTGTTCCGGCTCGCTGCCCCTCCTGCTCCTCACGTGAAGACTGGAGGCTTGAAAGATCCGCAAAGCTCTTGAAGAAAGTAAAGTGTAGTGTATACATACACCTCCTGCCTTTAGCATCCCCCTCCCCCCAATAAGGTGGAAGAGTTTTGGTTCTCCTCCGCCGCTCGGGGTGTCCCCATACGCTCTCAGGGGTTGGGTAATCAACCAGTATTCACCAGATAGTGTGGGCGACGCGCGCTGGCATATCCGGCCTCCTGCACCTCATCAGTGGTCGCCGCGCGCGCCTGGTCGTGCATGTTCAATGGAACTACAGCAGCCCTTGTCCACCTGGGAGGGAAGACCACGATGAAGGCCTCGGTTGTATGAGTTGAATCCCCCCTTCACTCACCCACCCACCCACCGGCTCAATGAGAAAAGGGGAGATATGACAGTAGGACAAGAGAGAGAGAAAAGTAGCGGAAGACCTGATCACGACCCGTGATGAGGTTATCTGCCGGAGGACGGTAATATTACATGAGAAAGCAAGATAACAGAAGACCTGGTGGTCTGTGGTGTGTTTATCTCCTGGAGGACAGAAATACTATATGGGAAAGGAAGATGACAGAAGACCTGGTGGTCTGTTGAGGCAATCTGCTGAAGGACAGGAATAACGCATGGAAAAGCAAGATAAATAAAGACCTGGTGGCCTCTGACAGTTTTCTGCTGGAGAACAGTTATATTATCCCAAATTCCTCATCATGATAGACGGAGACAGGATAGTAAATCAGAAGGTTTTTATGAGGATGAAATTATGCTTCATTTACACAAATGAAGTTTCAGGTTTCTGATGAATTGTACATAGATGTTATGGCCAAAACTTTGTTGAGGAAAAAGATTCTGCAAATAGACTCCTATCCTTCTGGTTGAAAATTTGTTTCCTTAACATGATCTTTGAAACGTCTATACACACATAAATAGTGGTGGAATCGTCGATGATAGAAGTATTAGAAGATTAGATGACAATAAAGCCTCAAAGTATGAAATAGTGGGACGTAAGCTCTCTCTCCACCCTCGTTTTCTTTACGTATTAGCATCCCACGCACACTTCTTGGACAATTAACTTCACTAATGCCTCTCATTTACTGTCTACACCTTACTCCCAGCCACCCACCCAGCCCTCCTTGATACATACTCAACCAACGTGTACTTTTGTACCAATGTTCGTGATGGTCGTCATGTCACTCTTCTTGCTCCTGCTGTTTCTGCTGCTGCTGCTCGTACTACCTCTGCTGCTGCATGACCTACCCCTGCAGCGTGAGTGTGTGTCATATCACCTGTCCCTCATAGCGACCCCGAGCGAGTAAAAGCTAGGAAACAAGCACCTCAGGTGGACGTGCTGCACTTGTAATGGGGAAGCCACTTGTGTTTGGGGAGGTGGGGTTGGAATAGGCCGGATGGCCTTGTGGCTGAATGGTTGAACAGGACCACGGGACAGTGGTACCCCACGACTTACCTCTCGGAAACATTATGGATTGGAAAGTTAAAAGAGGACGACTCCAGAGTGCTGCTCCGTAAGGGGACACACTTAGATGAGAAGGTTAAATAGGGGTTAGTACGGTTGCAATTGACGTTGCGACCAGTCGCTGCTCAGGACGAATAGGTCCGTGCGCATTATCCCGCCTTGCCCAGCGTTACGTGTGAAATGATAATCATGACTGGTAGTGGTCGGGGGGGAAAAAAAAAGATTGAAGTCATGCGACTGGTTTTTCCAGTTTATTATTGGTAGGCTTGGCTTTCTGTTCACTGAATTTTCTGCTAGAATGTGAAAAACTTATGCAACTTATATAATTGTGTGTGTGTGTGGAGGAGGGAGCGAGGGAGGGGGTTTAAGCAATCGCAGACGTGCCAGCGAGAAGACATCTTTAAACGAGCATCGCCTCGGCCGCGGTTGCAGCCTGAATGCTTGCTTCGCGGCCGTGACGTCACAGGGAACCCATTCAGTCCCCCGTGACGTAATGCGTTCGTATGTCTCGAGCGTTCGCTCCCGTGGCCTGTGCCAGGAACACCTGCGTCTCGGGGAGGTGTTTCCCTCTCGGTGTTCTGACCTTTTGTTACGTTCGTTGTGTCCGTATCCACTACAGGTGGCGCGAGCGGGGGTGTTGAGGGTGGTGGACCGCCTTGAGCATTGTTGTGCGACCTTCAAGGACGTTAGAACGACCCTTGAGCGTGACTATACGACTCTTTCGGCACGCATGGTACGACCATCTAACAGGATGGAGCGACTCTTGAGCGTGATGGTACGACCTTAGTACGTGATGGAACGCAATTTGAGTATGACGATACGACTGTCCAAGTTCAATGCTACAACCCATTGAGCATGATGGTATGACCCTTGAGCACGGCATATCAACGCATAAACATATGGATACCAACCTTAAAGGGTCAGGTCAAAGGCCAAGCCTTGTGACCCAAAGGTTATACCATCGTGTTTAAGGGGACTGGTGATCTCAGAAACGACAACTGACTGGTAGTAGGCGGGACAGGAGTGCCTGTTGCAATTTCAGACCACCATCTTTAGTACAACTTGATGCAGATCTCGCACCGACCCGCGTTAGGCATATAAAAAGAAGACTTGACCAACACGAGTCGCAAGGAAAAAGCCACGAGATGGGGAGGTGAGGATCAAGGTGAGGCAGCGTCCCTCCAGTTCTATATTGGAAGGTATCTCTCTCTCTCTCTCTCTCTCTCTCTCTCTCTCTCTCTCTCTCTCTCTCTCTCTCTCTCTCTCTCTCCTTCATCTTTCTCAGAGTCATTTAACCAATCATTCCAGAGTTGTGTTAGTACTTTCGTCTGCCATTTTTGAGGTATACATTTTTCAAATTGTATAATAACATGTGTATATGCCTCTGTACTTAATTGTAAGCTGTTAAGCTGTCACACAAACCGATTTCCAGTCATCAGGAAAATGTCAGCTGTTGTTAGATGTTTTTTTTTTCTCCCAGTCGAATGCTGCATTGTTAGATTGAACTACTCATGGACACCAGGTCATAATTGCAACATATATAGATCTGGAAAGATAGAGATGTAAAGACAGCAAAGGAAAAAATGGCCTCTAAAAGTTTTGAAGGGTCAGGTGTGAGCTGTCAGGGTAAACATGAGAAGGTGTTGGGAAACAGACAGCAACAGCGGCCTGTCCTTGAGTTGCCACCGACCCCACAGTAATGATGTGTGACGCAGTGGCTTCTCCAGCGCCAAGTGGTGTGGCTGATGACGGAGGCACACGGGCAGCCAGACCGCCTCGAGAGCTAGAGAGCAGGATGTTGTCTGCAGAAGAATGGAAAAGAGAATCGACACTGCGACGTAGGGAGAGTGAGTCAAGGTTTGAAGTCAGACTGATTAGTTGAGGACTTCGACTCTTTCAAGCCATTATGTAGGGCTAAGACCTCACCAGTGAGTGTAGCACTTTACATCAAGACGAAGTGGTCGTCTTTCATAACCGGGATGTAACGATTAGGAAGAGAACAGTTTGCGGCACGTGAACAGGTATCCCAAGTTTTCCAGAGGCTGACATGGTGGTTTGTGTAATGCTGTGTTTCCAAGATAGATTTTTAATCTTGCGATGACAACAAGTTTGCTTTTACAGTAATCACAGAGTCGTCAACAGAGATAAGAACAGTGTGAAGGGTTCCAGAAAGAGGTTTAGATGGAAATAGGTTTTAGGGGCACTGAAGTCCTTTCCAGGTGTTAAGTTTCAGACGAGACGTGAATAGGACGAAACAGACTGCTCCTGTGTCCGATTTTTGCGGGAGTATTGTGAAGAGTCTTTCACAACTAATGCACTGGACGAACCAGAGAATTGTCCGTGCCTGTGTGCTCTAGGGGCGCGCTCCTTCCTCTGTATATTATTCTTTTGTTATCCCTGTTCCTTCAGTTTTATCTCTGGTTTTACTTTCATCCCTTTCCATCGTGGAATTTACCGTTAACAGAGTGTATAACCTGGATTGATACCGAGGCCGAGCTACTGTCAGCCCTGCGTACCAGTTACACAAGGATCAAAGCTCCATGCACAGGCTTCAGTAATTTTCCACTCTGCGTAGTCTCACCTCAGGTGTTCCTCCTCCTCCCTCACCTGGCTTGGTCGCTGTAATTTCTTGGCCACGACGGCACAACCTTTCAGCACGACTGTGCACTACCCTTGAGCACGACTGTACACACCCCTTGAGCACGACTGTGCACTACCCTTGAGCACGACTGTGCACTACCCTTGAGCACGACTGTGCACACCCCTTGAGCACGACTGTGCACACCCCTTGAGCACGACTGTGCACCCCCCTCTTGAGCACGGCGGGAGACGACCCTTGAGCAAGATTCTTCGACGCGTTGAGCACGACGGTAGACGACCACTGAACACGATGGTAGACGACCTTTGAACACGACGGTGCGACCCTTGAGCACGACGAATGCGACCCCTGTGTACGATGGGTCTAACCTTGAGCACGACGAGACGACCCTTGAGTACGATACTTTTGACCTGGAGCACGACGGTATAACATATAGTTAAGATAGCCTGTCCTTTGACCTGGTCCTTGATCTAATGTCAGGTCAAAAGCCAGGCCATCTTGCCCGTGGGTCGCACCATTATGCTAAGGTGTCGTTACCGTGTCGTGTTCAAGGGGCTGTGAGTTAGACGCAAACTCCAACCAGCGTCGTAGGTTAAGACGTCCTATAAGCACGTAAAATGTATTGCATATTTACGTCTTGCTTGTGAAAGTCTGGTCGGACAGAAGAGCCAGCGTGTTGCTTCCCCTCCCTTGCCCCCCTCCCCCTCCTCTTCCCCCCCAACGCTTCAACCAAGTGCCTCCACTCCACAAGTCATCCTGCCTGTGCAGAGAGAGAGGGAAAAAAAAAAGTTGTTGGGTCTAGATTCTGGCGAATCGAAGTTTAACTCGAGTTGTTATTTTTTTCTTCTTTTTGTGCGTGTAATTTTTTCCCCCTCCTCCTCCTCCTCCTCCTCCTCGTGCGCCATCTGCACCACCAACGCAAGATGGAAGACCTGTTTCAAGAATGTCTCCGGCCACCTATCATCTTCAAGCCGGGGACTGATAAGGTAAAGGGGGGACATTATGTCTCAGGTCTTGCCGAAGTGTCAGCGATCGCTGATGATGATTGCGACGTCACCCCCCCCACACACCCACACACACACACACACCCACACACCCCTCCCCCACTACTGTGTCGGGATTCCCTGTGGTATTTCCCGGATTCACTCGTGGATTAAGGAATCTCTTCTCTATTTCCATCCAATTAAGAAATGATTGCTGGCGAGACTACAGGGTAGTCGGGGAATCGCTGCTATAGGAAATTTCCACAAAGTAAACCAGTTCGGTTAGAGGAACATAGACCTTAGAGATGCATAGTGGAGAGCACTGTAATCATTTTGACATCCAGCCTTAGATCCGGGGCCACAGGATGTCGGGCTCGACTCCCCTTTTCCATGACTGCTGGCAAAGTCTGACCCCCCAGACCTCTCCTCTGATAGATGTCTCCGTTCTCCGTAACAGTAGAGGAACTTCAACAGGACTTGAGGTTGATGGTGGACAACCTCAGGACTTTGTTTCCTAGTGTGAAGGCGATCTATCGAGTCCCTCTGTGACTGGACACGCAACTTAAGGTCGATTATGATCTCTAGGCAAAAAATGCAAACTGCAGGCGTGGCAGTGTGAGCCTGTGTGTGTGTGTGTGTGTGTGTGTGGGCTTGCAGTGGGGGCAACACGGAGTCAGGAGTTTTAAAGTGGCGTCACACTGCCCATTCGTGGTGTTCATCACTCACACGGAGATGGACGACTGCTGGAGCTGTTGTGTATTATGTGCAAGAGCAACGACCTCCCAACTCCTACCTCCTCGTCTCTTCACCATTGCTTGCTTCATTCTTCCTACACGTAGGGCGTTCCCACTATCAGTTGGCCCCCTTCCTACATTACCCCCAGCCCTCTTGCCCCTCCCCTCCTCACCTCCCTCCCTTTTGTCCTCCCTTGTGACCCTAGGACTCGGTGTTGGCAGCCCCACCACCTGAGTTCATCACCTTGTTAGGGCACACAGTGTGAGGCACCAACCGTTACCTGCTTGCTGCTGGTGCTGGTCCTCCTCCTCCTCCTCCACTTGCCGACTACGCTGCTGACTAAACCACTTACGGGCCTCCCTCCGTATTTACCCACGTCGGGTTAACTGTGGCGTTTTGAAAGCCGTCACACGAGATCATATTTATTTCTCCATGGTATTTTGATTTCCAGGTACTTGCAATCAAGGTAGCATGAACGTCTTAAGTTGTTCTCCATTGGTGAAAGGAATCGTTTAGGAAAAGTGTAGACCAGATGGTTTCCAGCCTTGACATACTTCAAAGGTTTGGACAGGCGTAGTTCTAATTGATGCTGACATACTCTGGCTGTCACAGCTACCAGTATGATGTACCCCAAAATCTCATTGTCGTTTGAGATTGTCATTCAAAGACCCTGTGAATCACTGTATGATGGTGTTCTTTGATATTTATTTGTATTATTCATCCATTCATTTTTCCGATAACAGAAAATGTGAAGTGAGTCTCACCGGTAAGACCTGACGAGTCCATCACTGTGGACTCCACCCCTCCAGTATATACCCAAAGCACCATAGATACATATCCAACAAGCCACCCATCCACCTCAGCAAGCCTCCACCGTACCTCTTCACCCAGTAATGATATCTTCAGTTCCTCCACTTTATACCTTTTCCTCTCGTAACCTACCAGAAGAAAAAAAAGATTACCTGAGGTCCAGGTGCTTAGGAGCACAATGATATCACAATAACATCACAAAAGAAAAATCGCAGTCGTTCTCTTGCGTCCCGTAATCTTACAGCAGTCAATGTTTACACGAACCCCAGACTGATCAATAGCTAGTCAGTCGTAAAGCCTATCTCATGCAAACATTGGTTAGTACTCCCAATGTATTGCGGTACTCCCTGAAGCGCCTGTAAGGCCCCACTTGCGAGCTTGCATCACACCCTTGTTACGTCACGTCAGCAGCAAATTATCTCGATTATCAAGCGGCGAAACATTGGCTGGCTAAGAACAGCAACAGTCGCTGGCTGCCGTCCTGCCCACAAGGAGCAATGGGTATGTGTGTCTTAGCACCAATAGGTTCCCGAAGTATGATTGACCCAGACATCGGAGGTGGCATGCACTTACGCTTGGTTGCTGGTTGATTACTATCAGTTCCAGAGGACTTCAAGAGGCTGAATAGCCCAGGTAAACTTTACTAATAGGGTTCGTCTAGAATTCAAAGGAAGATCAATTTTGAAACGTTGAAGATAAGTTTGACATCCTGTCTGATAACCAGATTATTTATGACTACTTAACTACCTGAGAACGAAGTTACGACCGTTGAGCATGTCGGGAACGACCTTTCGGCATTGGCCTGGCTTTTGACCTGACCTTTATGGGTCAGTCATGTCAAAGGTCAGGCTATCCTCATGTTGGGGTCATCTCTTGTTCATATCCTCTGGTTCCCTAAGAAACCAAGAGACATAAGCTGTCTCTACTCACATACCTTTAGAAACCAAACGACCCGTTTAGTTTTCTTACCTGCATAGAAACCCTTAAAATCTTGAGTCCAGTGACAGATTTAACAATGGACTTGCTCATGCCTTAATCCAGATTTGTATTCGGCTTTTGTTAGACATGTTAACTGGAATATCCACTTGCTCTTAGAAACCGAAACCAAACAGCCAGTAGAAGGTTTTAGTGTTTTTTGACACAGATACTGAAGACATTAGAGACGCTAGCCAGAAATCCCATGTAATTTTAAACAGCATGAGACAAACGAGAGATTTTCTGCTAACATTTCCTTAAGGGAATGTCGTCGGAATTTGGTAACGCAGTTGGAAAACGTAGGTTTCTCTTAGATACCAAGAGACTGGCGAGAAATTTTTTTTATTCTGGAATCTAACGGGCCCTCCCTCAACCTGGATTGCTGCACGGCAGAGGTGAGTGACCTGAGCTGAGTGCTACGCTATGACTAGATCGTCTTGAACTTACCTCGAAAAGGTCACCATCGCATTTCTCTCACGTTAGGTTACTTAGACGATCTATCACGCAGACGCAACGCACGAACACGGACGTGCTTGGTTATGTACGTACACATTTACAAACGTACGTATGCATGAATACACACACTGGTATAGACAGATTGAGAGGTAGACGTTTATATGCACCTGTGTACATAATACGTACGCATAGATATAGGTGCGCATAGCCATATACACCTGAACAGTATTTACTTGAAAGAAAGAGTAATTAATTCATGTCTTGGGTTAATATTCTCTGAATCTTTTCGCCAGGGAAGAAGGACACTTGGTCACGTGAAGGTCATCAGTAACCATTGTTTGCCTCTCCCACCTCACTTGTTGGCTAGTTGCCTTTAGCGCTCCATCTCCCACTCACCCTCCCCTGCATGCTTGCATGTCTCCCCAGTCCGTCCTCTCAATACTCCCACCTCCCACAGTTGTCTCCCTCACCACACCCACTCCCATCATGCACTAAATTTGTAGGGTCGTACACCCGGGCGACTCCAAGGAATTGAATGGTTCTTGAGGCGCTCGACCACCTTGAGTACCTACCCCACAGCCTTGCACCCCGTCGTCTTCATACCACCTGACCAGATCTTGACGTCCACCACGACCATAACGTCCTCAGTATGATTATGGTAGTGCCCAGTGCGCGTGCTTGCGTGCGTGTCGATATGTTGCCGATGGATGACCTGAAGAAATGGTATTACTATTAATATATAGTGGTTGAGATGGGTAAGGCTTAGCCCGTTTATTTTTGCGCTGCGTTTTGCGCCAAACCCTCGGAAGGCCTTGCATGTTATGATTATGCAATGAGATACATTCCTGATGGTGCGCTTAAAGAGTCCTCCACTGACTTCGGCCTCCCATCCTGCAGGAGATTTTATCACTAGTATACAGTGAGATCTTTAGGTGGTAGTGCGCCTATGTAATCCTCCACTGAGACATTTCATCCACGCTCATACACAGGACATATGAACATGATCTTTTGTCGATAGTTTTGCCTTTGAAAAACTGCCAAACTGCCACCTGTCTCCTGTGTACTTGAGAAATATATATATATATGATTAAGTTGACCTAACTCTTTAGCTGCTGGTACGCTGGTGACCTGACTGGAGCTGTTTTTCATCATTTAATTAAGCTGCTGATACTACAGGTGACCTGATTGTTGAAGCTGCTGTAGACCTGATGTTAGTCTGTTGAGACTGTCAGTAGCCTGAGCGTTGCCCCACAAAAGCCACGCGTAACCTGATTAGCCCCGTGGTAGGAGCACTTACGCCCTGATTAGTCCACCGTGTATGTCTCATGAACTACTTCTGGGTGTCAAGACTCGTCGGGGGATTTTGTCAGTATCCCCCATAGTATATTTCTATAGATACCTTAGCCCTGCAGAACTCAGTAGGATGGTTTTGTAGAAGATGGGAAGACCAGCACCTCCTGAGGAATGAAAGATTGACACCGCAAACCACCCAACTCCCCAAGCTTTCCCTCAGTGGGAGAGGGATGAAGGAGCAGAGAGGCAGAGCGCTAGAAGGCTATGTACACGATGGACACCATAAGCCCAAACTCCAAAACCGGGATGGGAAGACAGTCAGAGTGAGGGAAGTGACCTTACAAAACCTGGAAAGGCGGGAGGGAAAGGGACAGGGTTGCGCTGGTTGGGGCCAGTGCCCTTGGCTCAACACAATGAGAGGCAATTAACCTTTCGAGCCCGACGATGCCACAGTCAAGTGTAACGGCGTGAACTTTGACCTAACCCTTATTGATCAGGTCACTCATAGCCAAGGGTGGTAGCGCCGTGCTCAAGGATCGTGCCGCCGTGCTCGGGGACCGCACCGTTGTGCTCAGCAACCTTACCGTTATGCTCAAGGACAGTACCGTCTTACTCAAGGACCTCACCGTTGCAACTCCAGGACAGCACCGTTGCAACTCAAGGATTGCACCGTTGCACTCAAGGACCGCACCGTTGCACTCCAAGACCGTGCCGTCTTGCTAACGGTGTTCACATCTGTACCGCCAAAGCCATATCACGTAATGTCTGAGGCCTTCGGTGGCAGGCGCACTTCAGAACCTTCTCCTCGGGTTGAGGGGTGTGGGCGAGCGTGGCTGCTGGTGAGGAATCCACCAGCAGCCATGTGGGTAGTGGTGGTGTTCCCTGGAAACAGAGAGGGACTGGACCTACTCCAAGGATCTACGTCTCTCTCTCTCTCTCTCTCTCTCTCTCTCTCTCTCTCTCTCTCTCTCTCTCTCTCTCTCTCTCTCTCTCTCTCTCTCTCTCTCTCTCTCTCTCTCTCTCTCTCACCAAAACTTCGCCTTACTAACACGCACTAACTCTTTCTCTCCCTCATTCTCCCCTTCCCCATTTCTCTTTATCATTCATCTTCTCCACCATCCCCTCTTGTCCACTGTACTTTCAGTTTCTACCCCCAACCCCCCATACTCATTCATCAACCAACATGTTAAATGTGAGTTAGCACCAGTTAATCCATCTGTCTCTTCTCCAGGACCCTCAAGGCATCATAGTCAAGCGATGGGTCTCCAGGACGCCCCACGTCGGTGAGTTTCCAATGAGTTTGTTCCCGTACTCTCCTGTGCTTGCTTGTTCCAACACAAGGAAGTCCCTGGTGGTTTTCTCTACCTGTATAGTCTTAAGCATTTTATTCTTCCAGCCCAGAGGTTTTTTGGGTACTCTCTCTCTCTCTCTCTCTCTCTCTCTCTCTCTCTCTCTCTCTCTCTCTCTCTCTCTCTCTCTCTCTCTCTCTCTCTCTCTCTCTCTCTCTCAAATCGTTTCTTGCCATATTTCGTGGTCTGTGTATGCATCTCTGGAAGCATTGTTCAGTTCTGATATCATCAAACTGGTTTAAAGACTTTAAAAAAAAAAAAAAAAAAGATATTGTGATAATCATCTCTTACTCTTATCTCTTCAGCGACAGGATGCTTTATGGCCTCTAACCTGTCACAGGGACTTAGCTGTATTACTCCATGTGCCGCAGGTGTTGTGTCATTATCCTTCCTGCTGCCGGAGCTGCCACAGTCAGGGTGGTGGCGGGTGCGGGTCTCGGCCAGTGGTCAGGTGGAGGAGAAGCGATTCCTCGTCCACAAAATTTACGAACCACTCTACGAGGTAGGTCTCAAAGTCACTCTGTTGTCAGCCTCCCGAGCTCATACGACCTAATTTACCCTATAACCCATCCCTTGTTGTCAGTCACCTGGATTCATTTGACGTAATGACCTTCAAAACCAACCATCTGGTCAGTCACCAGAACTCATATGACCTAATTAACCCCAAAACCAACCTTCTCAGAAGGCATCTGCTCTCTATTGATCCTTTCCCTTTGTCTCCCTCTAGGGAGTCATGGTCGTTCGATCTATCTCCTGTCAGCAACCCCTTCTTCCGTCTTCCATTTCTTCCCTAAAGGTCCATCTCATCCCAGCCTGTGTTCCCTCTGTCTCTCGTTTGCCTTATCATCGTTGCTAGTGTAGCACGGTGCCATATCATTCACTCACCATCTAACTCCTCTTTCTCCCAAGGTGCTCGTCTCCCCTCATTTGCTTCACTGTATCGAATCGTTCTTGCCATTCCTCGTAGTGCCAGTCATGTTATCCCTTACTGCAACTCACAGATGCCTTACGTGCACAACACCAACAATGGCTTCGATCTCCATGTGTTCATTGAACTAATTCTTTTTTCGTTTCTACGTAATAAAATATACAGTAGGGTGTTGATGCCTTCTCGTGTTCTTAGGTGTATGTGGAGATGCCATTTTATGGGTTGTCTGACGACGAGGAGATCAAGGGGAACTTAACAGGGAGCTACAGCTCAGAGAAGCCCGTGTACGGCAACGCCTCCCTCACCCTGTATGTGAAGCAACCCTGGAGCCTGCCGGACTCCCAGCTCAAACGGGTCTCCTCCATTTACTACAGCTATGTGAGTTGCTCAGGCCTGGTGATGTTCATTGTCTTTGTCATACCTGGCATTGGGTCGTAGGGTTTTATGTGGGGAAGTGAAAGAACTCTCTTTTTGTTTAAGGATTCCTTTTCATGGGTTAAGAGAAGGTTTTGAATAGATTCTGGTATGAAAGGAAACGAAGTTATTTTCTAGGGGATTTCTTTCGTTAAGGAAATAGCACAAACGAATAGGTTACCGTGGTCTTGTATAGCAAGACGTCTTTTAGTGTTTCTTTATTGAAGAATGGTTTACCATGAGATTAAACAGACGTTAGTTCTCGTAGATTTCTGATTTGAAATTGAAGGAGATTTTGTTTAATAACTTCCTGCCACTCGGGACAATTCAAGGGATTATTTTCAGTACTTGAAAATAATGGTTTTGCTGGTTTATACTTTGAAATGGTACATTTTGTTTTTCAATTATCTTCACAAAAAGCCTACACACATAAGGGATGTATTTCGATAACGTCCAGTAGTACCGAGAGGTGTGTTTTGAAACATCTAGAAGTAGTCCAAAAAACGATCAATTGTTTTTTATAAGTCACGTGATATCAAGTGAAATATGATTCCACGCAAAGGTCTCTTTTACAAGAGGACGAGTCTCACTGGGTTCGCACAAGATCAGTATTGGAGAGTTTCAGGGATTTACGGTGTAAAAATAAGCCAGTGTTGTATGTCACAGGAGAGTTTGCTGCTTTTCATATCGCATACAGAATGCAACAGATGAGCTTAGGATCTCTAATGTCACTGATTAAACCTGGTGGGTGTGTGTCGCGAAGTTCCGCCATATTCATTTTTCTCTCCGAGTGACTGACCACTTTCCTTCACTACACCCAAGGTGGACGCGGAGGTGAACTTCTCTTTCCCGATGGCGTCACTGCTGGATCACGTGGATCGCCTGGAAGGCGCCGAAGTGAAGGTGGAGTGTGAGTTTCACGACGTCTTCACCTGGATTAAAGCGGAGGGACACTCCAGGTAAGGCCCTAGCGCGTTATGATGTTTCCAGAGGTGTTCCAAAGAAATTGGTCTTCCAGTGACTGTTTTTTTCTTTTCCTTGATGGACGGATCATTCTTAACATGTTTGGTTCTTCGTTGCGAGATTTGAGGTGGTGCATTTTTGAACCTCACATTCAGTGAGAGCCAAAAGGTATTTCCCTCCTCAGGTCTTACACTGATATCACTCACCTCCAGATATTTCTGCTTTATCATCCACCTCTTCATTTTCTTTTTCCCAGCCTTCTTAGTCCAATGTGCAATCCTATCATTATTATCATTAGACAACCTACGCTATTATGCCAGTTCGTTATTCACCATATTTGCTTTGATGTTATTTGGATGCGTCACTGTATTTCTTTTTGTCCAGTCCGTCATACGTCACTGACTTCTTTTTGTAGGATGCGGATCCTGAGCAACCGTGTGCAGGTGGAGGTGGTTGGAACCGGGCCCTTCGTGTTCCGGCCAGGGATGCCCTTCAGCTCCACGGTAGGTAGTGAAGTGACCTTTGACCGTAGGGTGACCTAAGTGTCAGATCTAACCGGGGTGAGGGGAAGAGGTGATTAAATCATACTGAAGACGCCAGCAGACATACACACACACACACACACACACACACGCGGATCACCTTACGGTGGTACCTTGACATACTCCAAAATTGGTCTGATGAAGTTCAACGTAATGGGGATGGGTCAAAGTGGAAGAAAGCCTCGCTATGAATATCATCTTGCTCGATAAAAGCTACAGCAAAGTACATGTGAGAGAGACTTCGGATTGATCATCGTCCCTCGCCTGTTTAGCTAAGTCCCACGTTAGGAGAATAGCAAAAGAGAACAGCTGGAGCGGATGAATGGAAGAAAACGAATGACATGCTTAATGTGGGCACCATACAGAAACTTGAAACGTTTTGTGCTGGTGGAAACTGCTCAAGAAGTGGAGGTCTTACGAATGTAAAGCTCTCTCCTCATACAGTACAAATAGGCAATTACACACACACACACACACACACACACACACACACACAGGCATGACATATTTAAACTAAGTTAAACCACGCACAGAAAAACTGACAGTAACTCTCAAGCACACGTACAGTGATAAACTGTCAAAAGCATAGAAATGTGTATGTCAGTTTGTACATATAATTTAAGACTGCATTTTATTGTTGATATCTCTGGTTTCAATGAGAATAGAAGTAAGTGGTCATGATGCCTGAATTACATTAGACTGGACTGTTCATATTTTCTTTTTCCTAGTTCCTCTTGTTATTTAAGTGCCTTCCCTCAGTTTTAGACATCTGTTTTCATACTGTTACTGTCGTTAACCGACTTCCTTCATTCATTTTAATTTCCCTGCGCCCTTACTTCAGCTCCTGGTATTACCATGTTGTTGTCTTACTGTCCAGCAGGTCGTCTTGTATCATGTGTCCTTCCCACATACCTACCCAACAGGTCTCAGTCAAGCACGGGGACGAGGAGCCAGTGAAGAAGTCGCGTCTTGCCCAGTCATCGTTAATCATTACAGCCTCCGTCACCTCCACCTCCGGCGTCACCTCCACCCTGCCCCAGGTGATGATGACCTTTGGTATCTCTTCATCACGTTCAGCTGACCCCATATTGTGTTTACACCGAACGTCATGTTACACTGACTCATATTATTGCCGACGCCTTGCGTCACACTGACCTTTCGTTAGTGTCTCGCTGTTCATGTAGACAGGACCATGTTTTTTTCCTCTTTGAAACTTATACTGACAATACTTCTAACCTTGTGATACACTGACCGTATTTCAAGCAAACACTGTGCGATGATCACCAGAAAACTGGCTTTGTAATGACCTTGTGTCATACTGATCCTCTGTTACGCTGTGCATATGTTTCCGAGCTGTACTGCGTGGCGTAAACCCCTTCAGGTGCGACAGTTCGATCATTTGTTCCACGATGGCTTGGCCTTTCACCCAACCCTTCAGCGTCAGGTCAAAAGGCCCCAAGCCATCTTCGTGCTAAAGGTTCTTATCGTTGTGTTCATGGATTATTTATGATCATTAATGACAGCCTGCGCGTTACATGATCAGTATATAATCCTCATGATTAGACACATTGCTTCGTGGAAGGGAAAAAAGACGCTTGAAATTGATCAGCGGACACCTTCCATTTTTTGTGTATCCGGAGAATGTCACTTTTGATAAGGAAGACTGCGTCATCTTGAACGAAGGAGAGGTCTCCACTTTAATCTGGGGACTTGTGGGAGTCGTATGTGACCTGGGGACTTGTGGGAGTCGTATGTGGCCTGGGGACTTCTGGGGGTCGTCTGAATCACGATTCTGGGTCATGGGAGGGGCCTAAGCAGTGGAAGATGACATTTGCACGAATTATATCATCCTCGATTTCGTAATGTCGATAGATGGGTGGGGGGGGGGGCTTCCTTACAGTGTGTTTAACGTATCATTCATTTCCTCAGAAGTGTTTGATAGATAGTTTACATTTGCTGGAATGCCAGTTAAAGTATGTTTGTATTTTAGGGTTCGACTAGCAACCGTACGACTACTGGCTGACTGGGTAGGTTTACTCACGTTAACAGTGTGCCACAGAATCAATATTTTCACGATTTTTTTTTTTCTTTTACGATGTTAAGAATAGATCTTGTTGTTCATATGAAATAAGATGAAATGTGTAATGTAATTAGACGAGGTGAGTAAAGTGTCCAGTAAGGATAAGTACTTCATTGTGGAGCTAGTTTTGTGATCTTGGTGACAGATAGCCCGGGAAGTTAGTTCTTTTACCCTCAGCTGAGGGACCATGTGTCATCCAGAACTTTAATGGCTTCGTATGTGTTAGAGAGTATGAGTTTCGGCATTTTTAAACTTTTTATTTTTGACAGTAATGGAACATTTCTC